>NC_136067.1:21420689-21630689 GCF_964261635.1 Lissotriton helveticus
TGGACAATTAGCCTAACATAACATTAATTTCACTCTTATTCTGAGTTATTTGAAGAAGGCTTTCTAACGATTGAATGAGGAGGTGGATAATGATGAGTCTAACTTAGGAGGGGACCACACATTACTAATCACATTATGCTATTGCCGTAGGATATATCCGGTATTGACCCTAAGTTGCAAAATATGGATTGGTTAAAAAGTTGTACTACTTCTCAAAACCTACTCTAGGGACAGCATGTTGTGAATGGAAACTCCTAATTTTCCTGCTATTAGATATTTTTCAGGAAGATCTAAAGGTAGACTAATTATTTGGGTCTTTCTATTCTTTATTTGTGTCATAGTAGAACACCCCGCCGGTCAAAGATATCTTACAGCTCATTAATTGAGCTTTTTAAAGAAGGGTATTATTTTGCTTGTCAATTTCTACAACAAAAATTTTCCAATATCTTATATTCCTTCCTCATTATAAAAAGAAGCATTTGCTATATTTGCTGGTGATTTCAACATTTAATTGGGGAAATTAATATCTTCCCAGAATTTGGGTCTAATGATGTTCGATCTAGTACTATCTTCAATATTAAGTACAAGCAAGGGGAGTGATTAGTGGATATTCTGCCAACTCATTTTTATAAGGCCTCCACGAAGGGGAGAGGTGTGGTGCAACTGCCAGGATGGCTGACTTTAGAACGCTGTACTCATGGTTCGTTCCCCTGCACTGGAGGCAGCTCAGCTCAGCATCCTATGACTCTGGCCAATAGCTCACTTAATCTCCCCAACGGGCCCCAGCACCTTGAGACCCCTACGTGGGAATAGTTTGCGCTTTACAAATACCAATTATAGGCAAAAGTCTATCAAGTAATTTGATTAGCTCAAGTAATATCTATACCTTTAATATTAGGGAGTATACAGAGCGCAATTGATTATATCTTTGGTTCTTATAATATACACTACCAGCCCGTCCCGACAGTGTCCGGGAGCAATTAGGCTTCTGGCCCGACGTTGTCCATGGGTCCCCTGGAGCCTTCCTCCATATATTGCAGTATTATACCTTTATGTTTACTTTGTACGCTTTTGTAACCTGCACACGTCACTTTTATCTCCTGTAATGCATCGTTTGCTACGCTAATGCACCGTTTGCTAGCGCTTGTATTTTTTTGGCTCACGATTGTCATTGCCGCTCTTGCACACGTCACTTTTTTCTCTTGTAATGCACCGTTTGCTACGCTAATGCACCGTTTGCTAGCTCTTGTATTTTTTTGGCTCACGATTGTCATTGCCGCTCCTGCACACGTCACTTTTTTCTCCTGTAATGCACCGTTTGCTACGCTAATGCACCGTTTGCTAGCTCTTGTATTTTTTTTGCTCACGATTGTCATTGCCGCTCCGCGCTCCTTAATAAATAAATAAATACCCTACCTCATCCGCCGCTCACCGTTCCTCCCCGCCGCTCCTCGCCACTCCTCACCTCTCCTCTCCGCCTGTCCGCCGCTCCTCACCGCTCCTTCCAGCCTGTCCGCCGCTCCTCCCCGCGCTGATGTCCGCCGCTCCTCTTCCGCTCCTGCACGCCGCTCCTCCCCGCGCTCCTGATGTCACCACGCAGGTCGCGGCCGGCGCTACTTGCAAGGGACTCATTTTTTTCATCGTCAAATTTTTTAAATAACGTATAATTGTTTTAATTTATATAGCCTATGTCCATCTGCACACCCTGAGGATTCCAACGATGTATCAGGTGTGTGGATTGGCGCTGTGGTTCCCGAGTTTACCCGCCTCAAAGCCTCAAAGTTCTTCCTTTATAATAGTAGTATAGATAAGTAAATTAATCAATGTTATGTTGAGGTTGAGGTTATGTTGAGGTTGAGGTCATAATCCAATCATCCTACCATTTTCTACCTTTTAAATATCCTCTGGGAAAACTGGTCAATTAATCTGTGTTGAGTAGTGCTGAGCATTGACAATTTACATAACAGGAATTGGTTAAATTTTACTCTTTGAAAAACAAAATAGTGAGCCAATTATTTCAATGAAATGTTACATTGTTATGAAGGTTTGGTACAAAACAATTCTTAATAGGAGTGTTTGCTAGCACAAGGCTTGGGTGGACTTGCATAACTTTCACAAACAACACAAGTGCTTCACCTAAGCAGTGCAGAATTTCCAGTTGCAAAACAAGCGCAGTGCAGTGTCACATATGTGTGGTAATCTCCTTCAATGAGTTTTGATTATTTTTTAACTCCGAATAAGCATTTAATTACTGTTCTAAATAATTCTCATCCTTGATGAACCTCAGATCTGTATGACAGAAAGAAGTAAACCTTGTGCTGCCTTTGCAATCCTCAGTTTGTTTCTGAAGTTGATAAGGTGAGCAAGAACTCAGAGGATAAGAAAACCTGAAGAGGAAATAGAAAATATGAAATTTACCATATAAATGTGATAAAATCCTGTTCTTAGGTATCAGAATTAAGGTGGTAGATTTCTAATTTTCACATTTATTTAAATGTATGAATGTGTAATTGATATAATATACAAAAAACATCAGCTGCAGCTAAATTGCAGGAGCCACAACAAATAGTTGTATGGAGAGGAGGTATTTACTGCACAAAATAATAACCGGAAAAAGATATAAAAAAGAGTACGGTATTTTCTGCGTCGTTTAAATACCTCTTATTCCTGGTTATGGCCCTGGTGGGGTGGTAACACATACTAATGCAGTGTTTAGCAGCCCAAATTCCTCATGTTTGCTTCTTCTTTTGGCATGTTTCATTGGCAGAGGCATCATATTTAACCTATGCAGTAAATCATCCACGCCCTGTTAAATATCCCTGAGTAGAAATTATATTATTCATAGCTATGATTCCTGCCCTAATGTATATATGTGTGTTTGATTGGAATTGACCCCTGTACTTATAATCACGGCCTCAGTACAATTCTGCTTTTGTTCAATAAATCTGCCTCACATCATGCCATACAGGTTATTTTAATACATTTCTTAGGGATAATGCCAACAACCAGAGATACTTTCCCAGTCAAACATACACACCTCTTCTGTGCTAGTATAAAAGACATGCCCTGAGCAGGAGATGAACAGAGGACCCAGGCAGGTGAACAGGCACAGAGACTCCATCACCCTTCTTCTAACCCTCTTAGCACCATGAGGGCCCTCCTTGCAGTTGGGGCCATGCTCCAGGCACTGATAACTGGAGGTAAGATGAGCAAGCCCTTTTACAGTTTTCATTTTTGAGTACACTTAAAGGTGCAAATAGATTTGAAGAAAGGAATGATCAGGACTGAGCTTACTTTTCTCCAGAAATTAGCTGTAAAATGAAATATCCCCAGCTGACTCTATCTACCATCATGTGATTGCCCTTTTCCCCTTTGTCCCTGTCTTTCCCTGTATGTTCCATTGTTTTTCTCAGTTTTGTACAACCTGTAAATGCATGGGAATCTCCACCCACAAACTGGAAATCTGGTGCTGTCCTAGGCACCCCCCCCCCGGTTTGCTCTAGGGTGGGCTATAAGTAGAAATATTTGCAGTGCAACTTTACCTGGGTGCCTGTTTGAGGCTCTGCTTGGCTGGACCTTTCTAAATGTTTGAGTCCTCCACCCTGAGACTTGTCTCCCTGTGACAATGCAGTCCGTTATAGTCTCAAATGTTGCAACAGGTGCAGGTGTATTGGAAATCACCTTCAGAGCACCTGTTTTCACAGTTTCCATAAGTTGATCATCAACATATATTTGCCTGAAAGTGGAGAAGCAAGTGGCTAGTTCAACAAGGTATTGTATAGGCCGTCTGTGCTTGTAGTGTCAAGACACCTGTGGAAACAAATGTTTACCAGTCTTCTTTCCACAGTCCACTCTCAGGCAGTTAGCAACTCCTAACTTCTTCATCCAACTCAGGTGGTTTGATGCTGGGATTGTGCCAGGTTTGAAGTTGTAGAACCATCCAGCCATTGCTGATAATACTAAATGAAGAAACGTAATTGTCTGATGCTTCCTCCAGGATGTTACGTCAAAGTGACCCAACTGCTAAGGATTTTCTTGGGGTACAATCTATCCTATTGTCTCATTTAGCCCAGTAGTGAATTTATAAATTATTTTCCTGCGTTGGACTCTTCATCACAAACCTCCTCGTAATGATGGTCATTATTACCATGAAATAGGGAACAAAATCTGTACCAACAAGTCTAATTTGTTCCTTGACTTGGGCTTCACCAAACATGAGACTTGTGTCCCAAATCAAGGTCATAGTGTATGAAAAAGGTTATTCAAAGGCAGATGTAATATGGAGGTCCTGAGTTTAGAGTCTTTATCTGTGTCTGCTGTTACTTTGAAAACAAGATGAGCTGAGAATGTGAAATCTTTTTAGCTGCACGATAATTGAGCTCTGGCTTTTATGTTTGAAAAAAAGATTTCACCTTATATGGAAACACAATCTTGCTTCTCCAACCCATTCCATAGAGGATTACATGTGTACTGCAATTTGATTTTTTATAGATCGTCTTAGCAAAAGTTAGTAATTTAGGGCCACATGCATTTAAAGCAAGTATGTTTTGCTAAAATATTAGTGATTCCTACACATCCCTTAATTGCGGATCGCAAATTGCGATTCACAATTAAGGAACACCTTCACATTCATTCCTATGGGCCTACAGGCCCATAGGAATGAATGGGTTAGCATTCTCAATTTTCAATTACCAAATAGGTAATCGCAAATTGTGCATGCAATCTCAAGGGTGCAAGGGGGTCAAAAGACAACCCTGATGCACCCCAAAAAAAGGTAAGTATGCACATGTGGTTGACACACGCCCTAAGAGCATGTGTGTACACCACATTGCACTTTGAAAAATGCTTTTTTTTGCATTTCTTAAAGGAATCACAACTTGCCATCAACTTTAAGTTGATGGTAATCGGTGATTCCAATTTGCGAAAATGCAATTTGCGAATGCATAGCGCATAATCACAATTTTCAATTGCCTAACTGCATTTGCAAAATAGGTAACCACAAACATTGCAATTACCTCTGCGAATCGGCCAGTTTGCAACCAGTAAAATGCTTGATGCATCTGCCCCTTAAAGTCTTAATTAAGATATCACGTTGAAACCAGTTTAGCAATACTTTCTCCAGAAAGCATACTCATCTAAAAGCAAGTTACATTTAGGTGTAAATGAGAAAGGGTTTAACTTCACTCCAGCGGACAATTGGTTGCTATGATCACTTTATCTATATTTGCTTGCTTTTTTAAGCCCAACATTTGCGACTGAGGCTTGGTCAGCAAGTCTGAATTACAGAAAAAGTAATATGTCAAGGAAGTAAAAAATGGGAGAACCAAGCTATAGGAAATTTGCTTTTGCTGAGTGGTCTCCCTAGATTATTCACATATCAGGAATTCCTATATTTCCGCTATTATGACTTTGTGCTTTGAGCATCAATGCCACAATATGTGTTCTGTCCCCAAATCTGTGATGCAAAATGGCTTCATTTCTTACTGTACAGTAAGTTGACCCATAAAATGCACACATGACACGTCATATAAATGTCATCTGACATAATGTAATTTTTCTTTCCTACAATCATTTTTCCATCTTTGCTTATGATTTGTAATGCACAACATTCGTATAAATGTGCAATATCTTTTATTTATGTCTAACCATAGAAATATCATATGGGAAGGGTAGCGTTCCAGTACAAAACCCATGCAAGACGTCACACACACTGCTTTGCACTACGGTGCAAGTGCTTGTGAATGGCACAAGGCAGAGAGGTAAACAGCACAGAAGCAATGTAGATATTGTGCAGGTCTGCTCTCCGTCTTTCAATGTTGCTCTGTTTTGGGTCAAATGTTAGTAAGCCTGCCCCTCTATCTCAAACTCTTTGTATCTCTATTTCCCCTTTTTTATATTGAGTGTGGCCCCTGCGGATGAGTGAATGCCTTTGCCACTGCACCCGTGCTGTATTACAGATGTGGTGCAGTGGCAGAAAAGCTGTCTGGAGGTGCAATAAAATGTGGCACACTGTTAGCGAGCCCCCTGATAGCAGCCCTCTGAAGGGGGGAAGGGGCTTCCATTAACTCGCCCAGACATCCCTTTGCAGGCAGGTGCACTCAGTAACTGCACCTGTAAGAGGATTTCTAATCCCCCTTAAAAGAGCAGACAGGTTGCCGCCTGCACTGTGAAACATGGAGCACCTTCTAAGGAACCGCTTTCTTTATCACAAGAATGTGCAGCCTTGAATTTAGCATAATTTTTCATCTGCATTGGGGCAGGGCATTCAGCGTAATATGGCACATTTTCCTTCTTTGTTCCTTTTGCATCTTTTAAAAGGTGTGTCCAGTGCAAATAAGGAAAATGCAGTGTATGTATAACACATCCCCACTCAAAGGCTAAAGCATCTACACTTGTTATTTACATGTATTTCATGTATTTCTCTCTGTTTGAATTAAAAGCACAATTATGCTCAGATCTCTAGATTGCATTTCTTTTTCCAGCAGATTGCCTACTTTGCAAGCAGTGTATTGCTACCGGCACCACCCAATGCTCAGGAATCTTCAAGCAATGCTCTCCTGAAGTCACACACTGCATGAAAGGGCTGAAGAACAACACAATTGGTAAGTGTCACATGCCACATTTATGTATATTGACTCTATCCTCCACATTCTGGCAAGTGCTTACTTTATAAAATAGTGGTTAATAATATCAAGAACAGCGATAACATTATCACTGCATTAGCTGCAGGAAACTGCCATTATAGTGGCGATAAGGAGATTAATTATATACCCTTGAGAATTCCAATAGAAGCCCAGGTTTGATGTTCTTCACGGTATGTAACGTTTACAACGAAATTTTTACAACGCAGTACCATTACATCGCAGGCATTACCACACATTCCATTACAACGCATTGCGCTGGGGGGCGCTCTAGAGTAGGGAATAAGTTTAATTTTCTATCCAACACCTTCCCTACTATCCACGGGGACTGGAGTTGGAATAGAAAATTATACTTACCACTATCCAGCACCTCTAAGCGCTATGCGTTGTTATGGTATGCGTGGTAAAAAACGTGTTGTAAAGGTATGCGTGGTAAAAGTATGCGTTGTAACGTCATACATCCATTCTTCACACCAGAACCTGGGCTTCTATTGGAATTCTCAAGGGCATATTATCAAGCCCCTTATCGCTGCTTTAACAGCAGTTTCCTGCCGCTAAAACGGCGATAATGTTATCGCCGTTCTTGATAATATGGCCCAATAAGTATAAGCTATTGCTTAAGAGGCCATTGCAGCTTGCACCACCTGCAGCCCCTGTCAGCGCTGCCTGATATGAGTAACAAGAACACCTCCACACCATCACAGTCCTAAAAGTATGCAATTTTGATTATACAATGTGAGCCAAAGCTGTAGGAAGGGCCTGAGCAAGCACCATGGTATTATTATTTTAAGTATCCTATACTGAATTGTTAAACACTTTGCTCATAAGCTTTTTTAAAATATAGAGTGGCAAAGCCAACATGTGGAGAATTGTCATGAACCTGTGCCGCTGATATGAAATAAGTGCAGGTGCCAGGCACCAAAAAACACCAGCACAATTGAAGAAGTGATTCTGGCCATTAATGCGTTGGTTGCAACCCCCCCGCCCCCCCCCCCCTTCAAAATCTCCTTCCATTGCATCCACATGGCAGCAACTTGTGATTCACTAATGAGTGTTTTCTGGTATCAATTTCTCAACGTCGCCAGCCACAGTTCTCTTTCTTGCCTGTTTTCAAAGTACTTATTTGCAAACAGTCTCTGGCAGAAAATATTGGAGGTAAGACATGTGGAAAACATTATAAAGGCATGTGAGTGACATCAGTGACAGAAATCCATTACGTAAGCATTGATGAGGGAGGTTTGAGATGTGAAAGATCATTCAAAAATGTTCAAGAGCAATTTTTCTCCCTACATAAAATTGACATTTGCTGAAAAACATTTTACAACTTATTTTTAAACGCCAAACCCTTGCTTTTTCAGGGGGCAGCTGTTTCCTCCATACTGCTTACTCATGTCTGCTCTGGAACTCACACTATGAATTTGTTCCAACAGGGAATAATGTTATTCTAACAGCGTTCAAGGACTGTCTGGATCCATCCGAAAAGGTAACTTGTGGAAGAGAGTCCTCATACAAAAACTCCTTTGGCTATTTAAGAATTAGCAGAACTTGCTGCGACTCTGACTTCTGCAATGGAGGAGATGTGGAAGGTACGTGCGTTCATGACTCTGACATCCGTTACACAGACAAAATGCACGATACAAGCAGTCTGTGACTCCGACATCAGAAACCGAGGATATATGTAGGGTATGTACAGTCTGTGATTCCTATATCAGGGTACATATAGCCAATGACACCAACATCTGTAACAGAGAGAAGGTAGAGGGTATGTACGGTTTGTGACTGACATCTTTAACCGAGGGCATACCTGCATTGGCGACCCACCAAGAGACATATAGAATCTAGGGCCCTGTGCATCGCCAACAAGTTAAAATATTCATCCTGTCCTCGTGTACTACAACACCCTATCACTCATATACTGCTTCAAGAGCACTAAGATCTTACAGTCTGTCCCTCCTTGCAGTCCCTAAAATCAAGATCCTGATAGGAGCAGCTCACTCATTTGCTTTCCTCACTGCCAACTTATGGAATTCTAAGAACATTCCGTCAAGTTTTAGAAATCAACAAAAAATGCATCTTTTTTAGATACACCTCCAGTCCCATTCTTTGGACACATCTGCCATTTATTCTCTTGACAGCACTAGGAAGCACGATGTGGGCAGATGTTTTTGCTTTATAAAAAGCTTTCACATAGCATAACATGAAATTAAATAGAACACTATGTTGAGTAACAGAGATGAAGAGCAGGCCACATACTGATTCTTTTTTTTTAAAGTTTGAGTTTATTAAAGAACAAAAGAACAGAACATAAAATGAAGAAACAGATAAAATAATAAGCCATCAGATTATACAGTAATAAAGAAAATTATGATATTACAAAGTATATATGAATATATAAGAAATGCAATCAAAATTGTGTACATAGAGAAAGCAACGTAAGCATAGCAATATTGAAAAAGTATGCAATATGTTCAAAACAATAATATAGAACGTTCAATAAGAGATATTAAGAAAAGGCAATGGGAGAATCAAGGTGGCACATACTGATTCTGACTCATGTAACAGAGAGAATGTGCAGGGGGCATACTGTCTGTGAATCCAACATCGGTGCCAAAGTAGGCAATAGGGTTTGAACAGCCTGTGACGCAAATATCTGTAAGACAGGGATGTGCAAGTAACATAAATCAACAGGGGGGATGTGCAGGATGCGTACACTCTGTGACTGCAACAGCTGTGACAGAGGGGTCCTCAGGGTATTCACTGTCCATGACTCTGACATCTTTAACAGTGGGAATGCAATTGAGGGAATGTGCAAGATACATATAATGTGTGATAGTGTCATATGTGACAGAGTGGATGTACAATGTACATATAGTGTGTGGCTTCAGGTTTTATAATGGATGGGGCGTGCAATGTGTGTATAGTTTGAGTTTCTGACTACAGTGACAGAGGGAATGTGGAACATATGTGCATGAGATGGCTGTAAGTGCTGGATCTTGATTTGGCTAGTGGCATCAATCCTCCCCAATGATCTTCATGAATCTATATCACACGTCATTGCCCCAGCTCATAACCCCAAAATCGAGAGTATTCACACCTCTGACTGTTGTATAGCACAACCCAGAGGCCAATAATATAAACCTTCATATATAGTGGCTCCACAAAATTCGACACCAGTGTCTTGACATGGTAATCATGTACTGGGACTCCAGGTGTTGATTAAACACGCCTCCTCACAGGATTCTCAGCGGCATCAAATATGTTCTCACAGTTATGGACCAGAGATCAAGATTTCTATCATGTGGAGTTTTCTTAAGGTGAGTCAGGTATCACGTGTTCTCCCAGCTCCCCCATGTTCCCTAATAAAAGTAAACATTGATGGGGAGTACTGAGTTCCACATTAGAAGCGTGTAGGAAGGCCCCTTAATGGGAAGCAGGACACTAAAAAAGAAACTGGGAAAAGGCTTGATACGAATCTATGACAAAATATCGAGTACAAAAATATCGAATTACAAAAATATCGCAACAAAAATATTGAGGACATTAATATCGGGATCCTATCTCTAACAAGGTATGTACAAAAAAATCGCAAAAAATATATCGATGTCAAAAATATAGTTTTTTAAAAAATATCGTTTTTTTAATTTAAATGAAATGTAATATTAACAAAATAATACTTATGAATATAATAAACATAGTTAAACTATATTATAATATTTAAAATTAAGAAATAATGTAATACAAACTAATAATAATAAAAATATAATACATAGTATATACCTAATTAATATAAACTCTAAAATAATTATTTTAATAACATAAATAAATGAAAATATAATAAATTAAAAATAAAGTTATATACATAAAATAATAGTATAAATTACAATTAATAACAATGTAAAACTAATTTAAAAAATTAATTACATTTTGGATAGCGTACGGATAAAAATTACTATTCCCACTCCAGAGAGCGCAACAGTAGGGAAAACGTTGGATAGCGTAGGGGTAATAATTACTAATCCAACTCCAGAGAGCACAACAGTAGGGAAAGTGTTGGATAGCGTAGAGGTAAAAATTACTATTCCCACTCCAGAGAGTGCAACAGTAGGGAAAGGGTTGGATAGCATAGGGGTAAAAATTACTATTCCCACTCCAGAGAGCGCAACAGTAGGGAAAGTGTTGGATAGCGTATGGGTAACAATTACTATTCCCACTCCAGAGAGCGCAACAGTAGGGAAAGTGTTGGATAGCATAGGGGTAAAAATTACTATTCCAACTCCAAAGAGTGCAACTGTAGGGTAAGTGTTGGATAGCGTAGGGATAATAATTCATATTCCCACTCCAGAGAGTGCAACAGTAGGGAAAGTGTTGGATAGCGTAGGGGTAAAAATTACTATTCCGACTCCAGAGAGCGCAACAGTAGGGAAAATGTTGGATAGTGTAGTAGTAAAAATTACTATTCCCACTCCAAAGAGCGCAACAGTAGGAAAAGTGTTGGATAGAGTAGGGGTAAAAATTACTATTCCCACTCCAGAGAGTGCAACAGTAGGGAAAGTGTTGGATAACGTACGGGCAAAAATTACTATTCCCACTCCAGAGAGTGCAACAGTAGGGAAAACGTTGGATAGCGTAGGGGTAATAATTACTAATCCAACTCCAGAGAGCACAACAGTAGGGAAAGTGTTGGATAGCGTAGAGGTAAAAATTACTATTCCCACTCCAGAGAGTGCAACAGTAGGGAAAGGGTTGGATAGCGTAGGGGTAAAAATTACTATTCCCACTCCAGAGAGCGCAACAGTAGGGAAAGTGTTGGATAGCGTAGGGGTAACAATTACTATTCCCACTCCAGAGAGCGCAACAGTAGGGAAAGTGTTGGATAGCAAAGGGGTAAAAATTACTAATCCAACTCCAAAGAGCGCAACTGTAGGGTAAGTGTTGGATAGCGTAGGGATAAAAATTAATATTCCCACTCCAGAGAGTGCAACAGTAGGGAAAGTGTTGGATAGCGTAGGGGTAAAAATTACTATTCCGACTCCAGAGAGCGCAACAGTAGGGAAAATGTTGGATAGTGTAGAAGTAAAAATTACTATTCTCACTCCAGAGAGCGCAACAGTAGGAAAAGTGTTGGATAGAGTAGGGGTAAAAATTACTATTCCCACTCCAGAGAGTGCAACAGTAGGGAAAGTGTTGGATAACGTACGGGCAAAAATTACTATTCCCACTCCAGAGAGTGCAACAGTAGGGAAAGGGTTGGATAGCGTAGGGGTAAAAATTACTATTCCCACTCCAGAGAGCGCAACAGTAGGGAAAGGGTTGGATAGCGTACGGGTAAAAATTACTATTCCCACTCCAGAGAGTGCAACAGTAGGGAAAGTGTTGGATAGCGTAGGGGTAATAATTACTATTTCAACTCCAAAGAGCGCAACAGTAGGGAAAGTGTTGGATAGCGTAGAGGTAAAAATTACTATTCCCACTCCAGAGAGTCCAACAGTAGGGAAAGGGTTGGATAGCGTAGGGGTAAAAATTACTATTCCCACTCCAGAGAACGCAACAGTAGGGAAAGTGTTGGATAGCGTAGGGGTAACAATTACTATTCCCACTCCAGAGAGCGCAACAGTAGGGAATGTGTTGGATAGCATAGGGGTAAAAATTAATATTCCCACTCCAGAGAGTGCAACAGTAGGGAAAGGGTTGGATAGCGTAGGGGTAAAAATTAATATTCCCACTCCAGAGAGTGCAAAAGTAGTAGTAAATAAATGTTTTATTTTAAATAATAACAATATTAACTATTAAATAGATATAAACCATGTACAAATACCAAAACATAATTATTAAAAACATGTGAACACAATATATGTAATTTAAAAAATTAATGAAAATACCATTTAATATTATTTAATTAACACTTAATAATTAATTAGCAAATAAATAATTAACCAAACAATTAATTAAAGAACATTATTACTTAATTACATTTAAAATACTTCCCACCCTTTTCCCCTATAAACCCACAACCCGCTACAGAACATATTTATCAATTAATCAATTAATTAAAATTATTTACCAATTATTTAAAAATAATTACCAATCAATAAATATTAATTTATAATTCCTACTAATTAATAATTATTTTAACATTATTAAATTACTTCCCACCCTATTCCCCTATAAACCCACAACCCGCTACAGAACATATTTATCAATTAATCAATTAATTAAAATGAATTACCAATTAATTAAAAATAATTACCAATTAAGAAATATTAATTTACAATTCCTACTAATTAATATTTAATTTAACATAATTAAATTACTTCCCACCCTATTCCCCTATAAACCCACAACCCGCTACAGTACTAAAATACAAAATTCAATTACATTACATAAAAATAAATTAAACACATAATAAATACATAATAATATACACAAAAATAATTTTAAAATCGATATTAGTAACATCGAAATTATTAACATCGATATTACTGACATCGATATTTAAAACTTCGATATTACTAATATGATATTAAATTTATCGATATTACTTACCTTCTATATTTTTTCCCATCGATATTTAAACTTCGATATAATTGCATATCGATATTTACATATCGATATTTTGTCTGCATACCCTTGATACAGGTCTTCTAAGGGTATCCTCTTCTCTGAAGGGTTCCTTTTATACAGTGCTGGAATAATGCATTTCCTCTTCTTATGTCCAGTGGCAGTTTACTACCCTGCTGCTAGCAGTCATCAAAGAGCAACGAAGAGAAGGAAAAAAGGTAATTACGAAAGTTGTTGATTTGTATGTTTGTGAGAGTGCGTGTGTGAGTATGGATGTCTGACAGGAAGTGGGTGTGTGAGTTAACATGTATATGTATGTGTGGAGGAGAGAGAATCAGTAAGAGCGGGTGTTTGATCGTGTTTGTGAGTGTGATTGTGCATGGGTTTCAGAAAAAGAGCACCAATGATAGTGATCATATATGTAGGTGTTTCAATGTGAGATTGGGAAAATAGATCGGAGAATAACTAAGTGAATGAAAAAATGAGAAAGAGTATGTCAAAGAGTGAGTTATCCAAGTAACCTTGGAATAGAGAAAGCTTGAAAGTTATTTTGTATTTGTACGTGATTCCAGAATCGTGTGCATGCAAAAAAATGTATTTCCTAACGTACGCTGAGCATCTGTAAAAAGACAATTATTTCAGGGGCTACCTTGACTATTCCAATGGGTAGTATGGTGAGGGTTTCATTTAATGCTTACAAACATGTAGTGAAACAAAAATGTGTCCACCAAACAGCTTCCTACTCTACCGATGTGGGGCCGAGTCACACCAGGACACATTTCAAGTTACTGGCAATAACTTGACAGGTCATTTTTAAAGCCGCGTCCACTGCTCTCTGAACACTCCATGGGGTCAGACCATGAATGCATCAGTGAAAGCATCTCACATATAACAAGCACGAGTAACAGTTCAACAAATTGTCAACTACTGACCTTCCCACCCATTAGAAAGCCCCGATTTGACAAGACCTCCTTCACAATCATACAGTCAGACAATTATTTCCACTTCCAAATAGTATAATACATATTGGTGTGATCATTAGTATCACTTTCTACAAAGTTGTAAGCAGATATTCTAGGCTGCATCTAACCTCTCAGTGTCAGCAACACAACACATATTTGCTTAAAAAATCAAAGGATATTTTCTCTAGCTCAACTTGTCACCCATGAAAAGCATGTTAAACGAACTATGAAAAACAGTTTTGATTATTACACATATAAGACTTGTATATCCAACACATCTGAAAGAGTATCCTCCTAAAAGAGCCTATAAACCTGAAAAGTGAGTATTCTGCAGCCTTGTCAGGGTTATGATGCCCAATAAACATCATGCAATATAATTCAATATATTGTCCATCTGTTTATTGCTTGCAGCATAAACAATTACATCAAAAGGCAAAGATGCATCTTAACCTCTCTATCATGGAAAGCCTTATCATATTATCCAGGGCCCTAGTGAGAATCATGGAAGAAGTCAACCCAGATGCAAAGACGTACAGCAGAGTGGCTGTGGACTACTTAAATAAGGGGTTTAAACAAGACCAGAAAAGTGTGGGTGTATGGTTTATAAACTTTCATGTAGCATGAATTTTAGTGTAATTATTATCTTTCTGGTGGAAATTCTCCTTAGCATTTTGCTGTGTGGAAAAATGACCTGTTTCGATCCTCTGGCGTCTCCTGAAAGTAATGTGTATGATCATGTGCCTTGAACGTATTATGGACTAGACAGTTCTTCCACAGTGCCAATAACTGGACTACAGAAAGCATTAGCCCCATCAAAGGCATTATAAAAATGGCTGTCTTCTTCACTTACTCAACTCTTTCAGGGGATGTCCATATTGCCAGAGGTTATAGTGTGGTAGTGACATTCTTTAAGCTCATCAAGATAGACTTTCAAAAAATATCCACACAGGTCAGGTTATTATGGTAACCTTTCACCAATTCCCTTCCTAGACTACTTTTGGACCTCAAAGGTTCCAAATCATCTGTTGAATGATATAAGCATCATAATTCATACATTAAATGAGAAATTAAAGGCAGAATATGTTCATGATACACACCTTCATAGACAAGTTAACTTAGAAATGACCAATGTGGTGATGCGTGTTAACTCTTTGCCAGGGGGTAATTCCCCCACGACGCAGGGGTTAAGGGGGGGCGGCCGCGGCGCCGTGTTGCTCATCATGAGCCTAGCTCGTCATGATGCACAGTGAAATTGTGCTCATGACGAGCTGGGTTTGTCACGACTCCGCCCATTGATTGAGTCTCCCGCACAGGCGGGGAATCAATTGAGCGTGGGAGTGTGGCCATTATGACGAGCCCAGCTCGTCATGAGCACAGCTCCACTGTGCCTCATGACGAGCTGGGATTGTCATAAGCATGGAACTGGTTAATACCATATTGTCATTCTCTGGGGCTTTTGTCTAACATCTAAAGATTAAAATCTTGTCACCCACAGGAAAGGCTCTTTCTAAAGTCAATAGAGCCTGTAGGAAATTAAATGATGAAAGAGTATTGTTCGATTGGTAGTAAAAGTAGACTACTATGCCGTCCACAAGTGCAGACACTGTCCCTGTCAGTATCACTTTGTTTTTTTATTCCGCCTCTATAGTTGTACTGTTGCTGTCTTCATCCTGATGATTGTTCTCAGGGTGATTGTTGTATTTACTAGTGCTTATTATGTCTCTTTCATAGATCCTGTATTTTAATTACAGAGTATTTGTTTTTTTTTGTTTTGCTCGCATTATTAAAAGAAAACTGAAGGAAGATACAGATTGTGTCAGCAACTGCTTATATGGAAAGCGGAGTTTACATAAATTCTACATAAATTTATGTTGTTTTAACTCTGTTTTAGTCATTATTGGTAAAAAGGCTTCAGATGCTTACCTTTTTACTTCTATTTGTTACATCTAGAACCTATAAGAGGAAACGTGTGTAGAATAAGAGTATATTAAGCAGGAGTGTATTTTATCTATTGTTTGAATTTAAAAGTTGTGACATATTTTTCTCATTATACAATCTGTCAATCAACCTCCTCCTTTCTTGGAAAGTCCTGGAACACCTCAGATTCAGTGAAGGCAGTGGTTTGATGCATTTGAGACCTATATAGGTGCTATAAGTGCTTCTAGATACAGGGCAGAAAGAAAGAAATTTTTGTTATTGAACTGTTTGGGATTTGAAGGGAGGGAGGTGTACAAACACTTACCTGATTTGGTTCTTGATGTGGGTGAAATTCTCGATGAATATCAAGAAACGATAAAGAAACTTGTCATAAAATTCGATGTGCAACCAAGTTTGGTTGTATTGAGGCACAAGTTTTTCAAGAGGGCGCAACTCCAGAGTGAGGATGTTGATTCATATTTGAGTGCCTTACGCAAACTTTGTGCAGAGTGTCAGTTCGGTGATTTTAGGGATCAATTAGTGAGGGATCAATTTATCGCACACTGTAGCGATAAACACATTCAACAGAAACTACTTACCATGGGAATCCCTACTTTAGAAGAGGTTATTAAAGTGGCTAAAAGTCTTGAATTGGCTCAAACTTCTATTAAGGAATTGAGCAAATCAGATGTGCACAAAGAGAGTGTAAATGCTGTTGTTCCTCAAGTACCAAAGAATACCTTTTCTAAGAAAGAGAGGTTTAACGAAAAGGGGACTTTCAAAAAAAATATGTGTTATAGATGTGGGTATCCACCACACTCTAAAGAAAATAGTTTTTGTCCTGGCAATAATGCAAAGTGCTATAAGTGTGGAAGATTTGGTCATTTGGCCAAAGATTGTCAAGCCAGTTTGAATAAATCAGAAAAAGTTTGTTGTGTGATGGAGGATGAACATGTTTTGGAAAGTGACATGGTGAAAGAGTTTAAGGACATGATTGTCACTGTTATTGATGATGATGGTGTTGTGACTGGGGATCCTGATGAATGTGTAGATCCTTATGTGGATATTCTGGTGGGTGAGGTTTGTTTAAAACTTCTTGTAGATTCTGGAGCCAGGATGACGATGATTACTTTGGAGTTATTCAAGCAATCTTGGGCAGACAGGGCACCTGTCTCTTATGAGGGTCGCAGGATAGATTTGGAGGGTTACATTGAAGATGTCTTGCAGTTCAAAGATAGGAAGATACAGGGAAAGATATATGTAGCTGTACGTGGGCTGAATATATTAGGTTGGTTCCATCAGGGCCTGTTTGGTATGATGTTGAAACCGGGGGCTAAAGAACAAGTACTTGTTGTGTTGGACATGCCGGATTCAATGTGTCTTGAGAAAGAATTTCCCAAGGTTTTCTCTGATTCGCTTGGAGAAATTACAGGCTTTAAACACAGAATCAAAGTGAAAAGTGATGCTGTGCCTGTGAAACATAAGGTCAGGTCTGTTCCTTTTAGTTTAAGGGCAGATCTCAAAGCTGAACTTGAGAGACTGGAGAGTAATGGCATAATAGAACCCATTGAGTCTAGTTTGTGGCTTAGTCCTCTTGAAGTCGCGCAAAAAATGAATGGAGAGATTCGTCTCTGCTGTGATCTCAGGAGTCTTAACAAAGAGATCTGGGTGGATGCCCACCCACTTACCAAAATTGGTGATTTATTGGAAGAATTGAGAGATGCGCAGTGGTTTTCAAAGATTGATTTAGCTTCTGCATACCACCAAATAGTTTTGGAAGATGAGTCTAGGCATTACACTGCTTTCAATTCTCCTTTTGGGACATTTCAATTCTGTAGAATGCCTTTTGGGCTAGCCTCTGCGGCTTCGGTCTATCAAAGAGTCATGCAGACTGTACTCAAGGATGTAAAGGGAGTAGTAATTTTTCAAGATGATGTTTTGATTTTTGACAAATTTTTATATCAACATGATTGTACTCTAAGGTGTGTTCTTAAGAAATTTGATGAGAAGGGGATTGTGGTTAAGAAGAACAAGTGTGAGTTTTGGAAAAAGGAAGTTGAGTTTCTTGTACATTTGGTTTCTGGTAAGGGTGTTTCTCCTAGACCTGGTTTGGTTAAGACTGTGGTCGATTGTCCAGTACCCAAAAATAAAGATGAATTACGTTCATTTTTGGATTTATGTGAATTTTATTCACGTTTTATCCTGGATTATGCATCTAAAATGAAGTCTCTTTCAAACATGCTCAGATATTGTGTTACTTTTGTTTGGGATGAGGTCTGTCAACAAACATTTGATCTTGTTAAATCTGAGTTGGTCAATGCTAAAATTTTGAAGGCTTATGATCCCAGTGTTAGTTGTACCATTACAGTTGATGCGAGTAATTATGGATTGGGTGCTGTGCTCACTCAAAATATTGATGGGCAAGAGGTTACTATTAGTTATGCTTCAAGGGTTTTGAGAGATCCCGAAGTGAATTATTCAGTGATCGAAAAGGAGCTGCTAGCTTGCTACTGGGCTTGTGAAAAGTTTCAGATTTATATTTGGGGAAGGAAGTTTGTTATTCAAACTGACCATAAGCCTTTGGTGTACATATTGTCTGGTGATCATGTTAAGTATGCCACACCACGTATAGCTCGTCTTACGACAAAATTGTTACAGTATCAGTTTGTTGCCAAACATATACCTGGAAAAGTTAATTGTACAGCTGACTTGCTCTCTAGACTACCTTTACAAAACAATGAAGGTATGGATTTGGATGAGGATAAAGAGGATTGCTTTATTGCCACTTTGGATGCGGTTGAAAATGTTGGTTGTTGTGAGAATGAATGGTTAGATGCTATGAATTTTGATGTAACTTTGTTGAGAGTTAAAGATTATATTGTTGGTGATTGGCCTAAGGAAAGAAATTTACCTAACAATATCCAACCATATTGGAAGGTCTCTGAAGAACTTTCTATTGAAGATGGAGTTGCCATGAGGGATGAGTGATGTATACCTCCTGTCAACTTACGAGTGAAGTTGATAGATAGGGCACATGATGGACACCTCGGGCTTTCTATGACTAAGAGGCGTTTGAGATTACATTATTGGTGGCCGTCAATGGAAATCAACTAAAACAGTGCATGTTTCACCGGGTGATATGGTGCGTGTGAAAAATTATAGGACTGTTAAGAAAGGTTGCGATTCCTTTGGAGAACCTGTTTGTGTTGAGAAAGTGTGTGGAAATGCTGTCATGGTTGAAGGTGGACATTGGTGGAATCTTGGTAAAGTTATCAAAGTGAAAGTGAATGACAATGTTTTAAATTCAAACCGTGGATCTCAACCTGTGTCTCCTGATCCTGTGGAAATCCCTAAACGTGTTTCTGAAGTCAGTCCCATTGATGGTGGTTCTGTGAGAAAGTCTACTCGTGTAACCCGACTTCCATGGAAACTTTGTTAGTTTTTGCTCTTCTTTTACTGTGGTACTACTTTTCTCTTTTCTCTTTTCTTTCTCCTTCTCTTTTGTTTTTCTTGTTTTTTTTTTGTTTTTCTATAACTTCTCTTTGGAAAAAAAGAGATAATGTTGTATTTATTAGTGCTTATTATGTCTCTTTCATAGAACCTGTATGTTGCCATGGGGCTAATAGGGTTCTGATTCTGTAAAGTGTCAGTTGGTGTTGCCATGTGACAGGTCATGTCGCGGTGGCTCGTTGCTCTGAGAATAAACACACCAATCAACAATTCCTCTGTTTTCTGTACTTCATTTGACACCCACAACAGTGATCTTGAAGAAGAGGAATCTGACAGATATAAAACTCCTCTGATATCAGCTTCTCAACAGCTTCTGAATGTTTTTTATCAGTTGCCAATAAAGACAATCTGGGCTTCAGATGCTGCCTTGAAACAAGGTCTAGAGAAGAAGTGAAAGCACAACCTGCAGCACATCCTCTTGCCACTTTGTCTCTTTTCCATGATACACCTGTTTCTCTAAGGACATGTGGTATTTTCATGAAGCCACCTGCTCATAGTCTCAAAGATGTCAAAAGGAAAGTGGAGATTCAAAAGCAATTGTCTCACTTATCTGTAACATTATTACTTTTTGAAGATTAAATCAAAACTCCTAGTGTGTATCCATTGTGGTGCCTGCAATTATGTGCGGCCTAAAATCTGGAGGCCACTTTCCCCTTTCTTTAAAATATCTGTTTATGCTGGGGCATGGAGCATGGAGCATGGGCTAACTGGTACATTCAAAACACACTCAATACATTGCCATAGACACTATTTACTTAAAACTCAAGAGTGCATTGTACCCTGCTGCATTGCTGATATGTGGACGTGTTGTTGTCCTCACATCTCCTGGACATGGAGAATGCAATGGTTCAGGTCTAGTGAGTTACTTCAAACACACAACATTCTGCAGCAGGTAATTGGGAAGTAACTGTTATTTTGGGCAAGCATAAAGTCAAAAAACCTGTGCCTCATGAGATAATCCAAACATTTGCTTTATTTTTATACAATGTGCGGTGTTTAATGTTATTGCTATTCGCTTCTCAATTCCTGTTCTGTGTTATCATAGTGCCTGTTGTAGACGAAAACCCCAATGGATATAAATGTGAGGATTGTCTCACTACCCAGTCTGCAGACACCTGCACAGCAGCTGAAGAAGTTCAGTGTACTGGGGAGCACAGCACCTGTGTCAGCTTCACTGGAACTGCCTCCCGACCTGGTGAGCTATACAGATTTTTGTAATTATGAGGTATATATACCACTGCTCTAATCTTCTTGGTTTTTGCTTCTTACTTTAAAACTAAGGGGCTGTTTATGATGTCTGTGGGACCGACACCGACGTGACGCTGGTATCGATCTCACTGTCATCTCTAACTGCTCTCAGACTGCCGCATTAGGATGTGGTCAGTCCAACGCCATTGGTCGGGTCCACCCAACACTTCTGACCAGCGCAAACAGCTCATCTGGAGATCAGTCCAATTGCATTTGACAAAATGGAGACAGTGCCTTCTCAGGCCCGACCAGTCAGTTATTCCAATGTGAAAATGATTTTTGGGGCACCTAGGAGAGCCCCTGTCCCCTGTGGCCTTCTGCTATGGGCCATGGGGTGGGGGCACCTCTGGTGCTCCCTAAACACAACTGCATCATGTGGCAGGCACACCATGGTGCCTGCCAAGAGGTGCAGGGATGTTTTGAAAACATGCCTCTGTGCATTGGGGCTTGCCTTCATATGAATAGACATGTTGCGGACCTCTTCCACAGCGGTTTGATCCTAATTTGGTTGGTGAGACCACTGACCTCTTGTCAGTCAGTCTGCTTATAACAATGATGGTGGTCGAATGCTCATCTGACCACCATAATAATCTACCTCTAAATGCTGTTCACACTGATTAGTTGTAATTATTTACATAAAATACAATTGAATATCTTCAACTTGAACGGTTATACCAAATATAGAGATCTTCCCTCATTGACCAAATATTCACTGATGATGTGGTATTTGTAAAGTGCAAACCTAGACCAAAAGACATGAAGGTGTGTTCTACACCCAAACAGCTTGCAGCCGGCACTACAAAGGTCTCATCAAGCTCATTTATCAGCTGCGTCTTCATTGTATCTGAGGCAGGGAGAGAAGCTTATAAATCATAAATTAGAATGTATCAAGGGCATCTGAAAGTAAACCAGGTGTGATCATTATCATAATTTAAATCTTTCAGGAAAGAACCCTGCAATTTGCAGGTTATCACTTCTTGACAAAACGTATGAACTATTCCCCCCCACACACACACAAAAGTGCATTGTTCAGAACTGGCAGAATTCTTTCAGAGTGATATGCATCATTTTATAATCTTTTACCCATATAGTGAAATCTGAAGAAAAACTTACTCCTCATTTTATTTGCTGGTGAAATGTTTGACTTATCACATAGAAGGAAGTAAAATGTAATATTTCTGTAATCGATCTATTTCATCAAGTCAGGCTCTCTTCTCCTCTCTAATACTGGTAAACATGGGAGTGCATCATTTCTTCCTCTTCCTATGTGTGATGCGTTGCAGCACACATAGGAAGAGGACTATGGCTCCCAGGATTGTTTTTGGCTCCTGGTGTAAGGGTACCTGCATTGACACTACGCTGCCAAAAAGGGTGTCAGCCCAAGGGAAAGGACAGGAGTGTACTGTTTATTAAACACAGCACCTTCCTGCCCTTATCTTGTCACGCAGGGCAGCACAGCAAGGTGACTTGCGGTGCTGCACTGTGTGACAAACTCATATGTATTTTGGGGACCACTGGAATTGGTAGTCGTTTAAGCTGCTCTGGTTGCGAAATGGGCAGAGTTTCACTCTTGGCCCATTGGATTTCCAAGAAATCTGTGATAAGGGACAGGAGGTAAGGTAGGTAATGACTTTATTGCATGATTAATTAAAACCTTTGCAAACAAATAAAACAATATTTCACAAGATGCAGCTTCTCTTTAAAACATGTTAAAAGATTACAAATATGTTGTAGGTCAATAAAATTACAAAGGAATAAAAATGTATAGGTAAAATAGTTCTTCTTTGTTAAAAAGATAAATCAGCATAGGGCTTGTTCTCGTTGGCGGATCCACCCCAAGAAATGGTATTTGTGGAGAGTACAAGTCAATGAGCTCAAAGCCGTACTGACTGCTGGGAGCTTGGCAACCAAGGAGGTAATCATAGGACTTAATCAAAGCACTAGTAAAGACGGTTATTGACCTTGACTCATAAGCACGCTAGCATAGGATAAAGACCGATGACTTTGGGGTCTTCCAGACTTAGCTTAGCATTTGCTTCCCTCATAAACCGAACAAGGCTGCAGGACAGACGGATGTTACTGCCCTCAAAACGGGCGTTTACCGCTTCCCTACAAGATCGAAACTGACTTGCAATCAGGAGCTGTTTGAGAAACTGTCTCCTTTCCGCTCTCAAGTCGTTGCAGATGCATAGTAGATGTATTATGTCTTAGTTTAAATTTCCACACAGTCTGCAGCAGTTGGATGGAGGTTGTGTGTTTCCATTCTAGGAAGGTGGGGCTTTGCTGGTATGATTCCCAACCTCAGATGAAGGAACCATTATTTTGTTGTTCTTGGAAAACCTGTTCCTAGGTATAGTTGGGGCTTTGTTGACACATAGCTCTGAATTACGAACCAGCCGTTGCCTCTCCTACTAAGGGCAGCTTTGTCTTCTGCGAGAGATGCAATCTTTACTGATTTATTTACCAGGACCTTAAAACTTTTCTGGGATGGGCATGAGTCCCATAGGTCCAGTAAAGCTAACAGCTTGATTGCTGATTGAAGGTCAGTCTTCGCTGGGCTTTCATTTCTCCTTGAGATTTCCAACCACAGATATGAGTTCAATGTGCCCGGCGCGGCCCCCTTTATTTTGAACCAGCAATTGGCGTAGGCCCCTTTCTGCGAGATTTCCTGCTTTAGCAGTCCAAATTCTAATCTTATTTGCGCTGGTGAGGTAAATTGCGGAAGATTGAATATTATTCTTAGGGCCTTAGAAACCACAATGTCCAGGGTGACTTCATCTCTACTTCTTATTGTTTCGCTTCCGTAGGTGATGGAGGTAAGGAGGCACGCTCGAAGCACTTCTAGCAAAGGGAGAAGGCTAGGGCCAGTTATTTTTGCTTGATGTTTTTTAAAGCAACTGCCAGTGCAGTCCCTCTGCCTTTGATGGAGGCTTTCTGTTTAGAAAATGAGCCGTTTCTCTCGAATATGATTCCCAAATACTTGAACTCCTCTATTGGGACCAGCAGCCGATTGTTCATTGACCATCGTGGGTAGGGTTTATTTGGACCTTGGTTTAGTACCATTACTTTAGATTTTTCCAGATTTATGGTCAGCCCATTTTTATCTGTGAAGGTACTTGTGATGTTTATCAGATGGTGTAGGCCGATTGGAGTACGACTAATTAGTAGGAGGTCATCTGCGTACAAGATGTTTGATAGTGTTAAGCCCCCTAGGTTGGGGGCATGATGGTTACAGTTGTCCAAGTCGGTGAAGAGATCAGAGACAAAGAGGTTGAACAAGGTTGGGGCCAGTACACAACCCTGTTACAGCCCTTTGATACTAGGAATTTTTCTACACAGGTATCTCCTGCTCCAATTTTAATCTGGACCCAAGTTTCAGAGTGAAGCAGGATTAGCTGGTTTAGAGAATTTATAGGGATTCCCCACCTCACCAGTTTGGCCCATAGTAGCCCCCTGTCGATGTTATCGAAAGCTGCCTTATAATCGATAAAGCAGACGAATAGCGGTTTGTTGATTTTTTTGGAGGCGTCAGACAGGAGAGAAAGGGCGAGAATATTTGTTGAAGTCCCCAGACCTTCCTGGAAACCAGTTTGATTTATGGGAATTAAGTTTTTTTCCAGAGCCCAAACTGTGAGTTCATTTAGTAAGAGCCCTGCGTAGAATTTGGCTTCAATGTCTATTAAGGCGATGAGCTTATAATTTTTTGGGTCTGACAAGGCACCCTTTTTGTAGATAGGGGAAATGATTGATCTTTTACAGGAGTCAGGAATTCGCTCACTTTCTAGGATGTTATTATAAAGGGGAGGAGTGCTTTACTCCAGTAGATTGAATCCTGCTTAAATAAGATAGGCGGAAGACCGTTGGGGCCAGGAGCTCCGTCTTTGCGTCCTTTCTTGATTCTACCCCCGAGCTGCTTAATTGTGAGTACGATGGGAAGGACCAGTCCTTCAGTCCTTGATTGTTGTTGGTCACTTTTGAGCTCCGGAAAGGCTACCGGGATTCGGGAGCATCAGGTTTGAAGTGATTCAGTAGGAACTTTGCCCAGATATCCTCTGTTATATATGAGCTAATTCCTAGTGCGGATGGATTCTCTAGGGTTCTGATGGTCTGCCAAAACCTGGCACTGTTGTTATTTTTTGCGTCATATGTCAGTTTAGCCCATGTTGATTCGTCCCTTTCTTTTTTAGCGAGCCAGATTAATTTCTTCTTACGTGCTATAAGGCTCATTAATTCGGACTGGATGTTCTCAGCTGGGCCGTGTATACGTAGACTGCGCATTGCCCTGTTGATGTTGGTTTTTAACTCTCTTAATTCGGCAACCTGATGTCGTGAAAGGTGGAGTAAATTGCTTCGTGCCTGATTGCGTGATGCGACCCCAGGATTTGTTGGTCTTACCGGTCCTTCTCTTGACTTATTTTTTGACTTGGTTGGATTGAAGCTGTCCATAAAGTTCTTCCATGCTTTTAGGTGGCTGGTACTGAATTGCATACTCTCCTCCCATCTTTTTTTTGCGAGGGCCTGGAGTTGTTCTGGATCGCGGGTGTTACATTTGATTCTCCGGTGATTTGCTGTTATCGTTAAGTTTGTGACCTCCATCGGGTGAGTGGTAGCTGTTCCATAAGCATCACGGGTGAACTCTTGGGGCTGGTGGTCACTGTGGTCTTGATTTCCGATCGTAAACTCTTTTATTAGGCCGAAAGTTGATAAGGACGTGAAAGTGTAGTCGATTGCGGCATTACATTGGGCTGTGTGAAAAGTGGCAGCTGGTGGACGGTCTCCCGCGAAACGCCTGTTTAATGCAACCAAAGACAAATTTGTCAGCTCGGTTAGAAGTCCCCTCGAGATTTTGGATGACTTGCCCCATCTGCAGGCGTCCTGGGTTGGGATGCCCCATGCTGCTTGTCGTTCTGCTGCAGGACTGTCTGGGTCAATCCCTCCTGTGAGGAACATGTTAAAGTCACCCGAGACGATAAAATTTGAAGAAGGTTCCGCAGTGATAAGGTGGAAAATCCAAACAGAGCACTTGCCACTTTTTACTATTCTGCAATTTTTACACTGGTTTTAGAAAGTTTTACTTGAAGCAACTGTTTCTCAATCATAATATGTGCAATACAAGAGCCGCGATGCTACTGATGTTTAATCTAGCTACTCCAGACGTGTGTTATTATGTGGCCACCTACATTTTAAAATGTATGTCATCAAGGAAATCAATTATATTATGATTTTTATGATATCAATGTGTACTACTCTATGTGTAATTTACCGCCTGAGTTAAACTGTTTACATATGTATTTATTTGCTATGCACTTTATATTGCATATTTGCACCTGCCGAAAGTACCATATGTATACGATAGGATTGGTATTCTGCACTTTATATTAGCATTTTTGCACAAACTTTTCTTCTTTTTTTTTTTTTTTTTTTTACTATGATAGTTGCTGTTACAATTTTTATAGTGACTATATAGCCTTTGTATTTAAATGAGATATGTTTTGTATAACAACATAACGAAAATGGGTTTGGTGTACAGATATCGATATAATTTAAATCGTTTCATTATTTTTAAACCTACATAAATGTGAATCTGAAATTGTATTTATGTATGTTGCTATATGGTTGTACTTGTACAAACCGAATAAAGCATTTTGAAACGAAACGATAAGGTTTGTCAGTTCAGTTACTAAAGTGTTTACACCTGTTCTTTTGTTATGAGGATGAATGTAGGAATTAACAATTGTTAAAACTTCTTTATTTCTGCAGTTTAAAATTTGAAACTGTATTGTTTTTATTCCATTTGTTACGGTGTTTGTGCTTGGAAGCTCTTTCACCGAATTTATCGATTTAATTGAAGCTTAGGTTGTGAGCCCGCCTTTCAAATGTCCAAATTTTGAGTTTCTAGTCCCTGAGAGATGTTATGATTTAAAGCCTTGGAGGTGAAAAGGCTCTTCCAGCCATGTTTCCTGTAATAGGCTGTCTGAGGAGGTGACGAGGTGCGAGAGTGCCTTTGACTCCTCTGGGGAGCAGAATGACTGTATTACAGGGCCGTCACTGTTTCCTGAATCGACGTTTGGCCCTTTGTTTCAACTTGCTGTGTTGGTTATGGTTGGGCCAGCTGAGGCTCCCCTTGTTGCTATTTCCATTATTGGTTTAGACTTTACCGGACCTCCTAACTTGTCTGCAGTCATTGATGCTGCGTCAGAGGCAGTGGGAAATTCACCTTTAGTTGGTGGAGACAGATCTTTTGCTGCCAGATCTGCAGTGTTGGAGATCACGGATTGTTTTGGTTCCATTAAATGTATAGTTTCTGCCTTATCTTGAACCGTTGGATCCGAGGATGGGATGGTGGTAGCCTTAGGCTGAGGAGTTAGTGGGTCGCTCCGTGCTCTTTGAACTAGTATCGGTTCACTCTGAACTTCATTAACAGCTTGGAAGAAAGCGTTAATTGAAAGAGTGTTATTCCTTCCTTTCCTCCTCTGTTTTCGCCGTTGTTTGGAGTTTTGGGGTTTGATTGGAGGGAAGTCTCCTTCAGTTGGTTGACTTGACAGTTTTTTGTAGATGTTGCATCCCTGTACCGGACGAGGTAGTTCTGGAAAGTTTGTTCTGCTGATGCAGATGGGACTTGATTCGATACTCGTTCTGCCCTGCAATGGCTTCCTATGTCGTCTTGACTAGCTTGGTTGATTGCTTCTCCTTCTCTCGAATGAGGGTCGGTTCTGGGCACAGCTGGAGAAGAAGCCTGGAGTGATCTATTCATATCTGATGGAGGTAGCTTATCGTTTCCCTCGGAGATTAGGACCCTGGTACTTTAGAAGATCCCGTTTGTTTAAAAATTGGTTTACCTAGAACAGTTGGTTCTGTTGTATTGATGTTTTTTTTAAAATCCATTTAAAGGTCGCCGATCACCGTGGGTAGTGATGCAAGTTTGTCAATGATTAGGTAACACGGACAGCTTGGTGGAATTATCGATGTTTCGGCTTGAGCCTTTGAGATAAAGTTGTTCATGTCAGATAACTTCCTGTCAATACTTGTAACATGAAGGGCTAGGCAGTTGAGAAGAGTTAGCTGTATATCCATCTTGTCGGAGTGGTACTCCATAGCTTTTGTTGTAAGTTGCATTGTATTGAGCAAGGGGGCCCAAAGTGCATTCTCGGCTGTTGGAGGTTCCTCTTTCGACTTCCCTATAGGATAGGTTGGATCTTGGACCCCTGTTTCGCCTTTGATTGCGGAAGTGTATGTGGTGACGAGATTTTCCCATTTGTCTCTGGAAAGAACAGGAGCATTGTCTAATGTGAGGACTTGATCCTCTGCTTCGATTCCCCAGGCCTCCCCTGGCCTGCTGACGGCTGCTCGAGCCCCCGGGACTGGAAGTGGGCTGCAGATTGGTGATGTTGACAATTCCGACTTGAATTTGGTGTTCTTGTCGGCGGAATCATTAGAGCTGATGGATCCAGGAGATGAGTCCGGGGTCCCTTTGTCCTTGAAGAGTCTGATGGGACTTGCAATTACGTTGCCTTGGGGGTCATGAGAGGATCCCAAATTTGATTGTGGATAGGAGACATCAGCTGAGTTAGTTGAGCAAAGGTCTGAAGCAATAGTTCTTGTAGAGATGATCTTGGGGTTAGCTTAATCAGTTTGTGATCTAGTGGGTGATACAGAAGTTATGGATGGAAAAAAATCTGGACATAGGTGGGGCCGTATTTTGATTTCCGGCTCTTATGGAATTGAAGTAGAAGTTTTGTGGATGGTCCCATCAGAAGGGGGAGAGATGGTAATTTCTTTGATCTGTTTCCCGCAGTTGCTTGAAGGGCTTTTTCCGTTTTTCCAGTCGGCACATTCAGTCCCTTGATCTCTACCTTCGTTGTCTATGATTTTGTTGCCAAGATAAGTATTGAATCCAGGATTTACACCGCCCCCTGTTTCCGCAGGGGTTTTGATTGCTGAAGTTAAGGTGTTCATTTGTGAGGCTGTCACTGTGTCTATTGCCGGGTGCTGAGGGGGAGGGGAGGACCAACTGGTTGTGAATGCTGAGCTAATGTTTAGCACTGCTCCGGCATCTTTAACAAAGGAAAATTTAGAATATATTTTGGGTTGAGTGTAGATCTTTTGTTGGCGTTTTTGGTTTGATGATGATGTGTAAATGTAAATGTATTTGAGCTTGTAAAGCGCACTGCTACCCGTCCGTAGGTTTCCTGGCGCTGTATAACTCTGGGGAACCCGTCCTGGCTTTCCCTGTGGGATGGTCCCTGCTGGGAGTCCCCAAGGTGGAGCCAGGCATGCCCGGAATTGCTGGGGCCGTTGTGGAGATTAGGCAAGCTAATGCCCAGACTTGCCGAGTGGAACCCCTGATTAGAGTAAGCACCGAAGTGAGAATTATCGAGTCCGCTGACAGAGGTCCACGACCCTGCCGCGTCGGGAATTGAACCCTGGTCCCTGGCTGACTTCTGCTTCCGGGTCTGCCGCCTCTAACCAGTGAGCCACACTACTCCATGATGTACTTAGTACTTCCCCAATGTCCACCAATATATCAGAATTCTTGTGGATTTGAGTATTTTCATTGCCCAGTGTTGTTGTTGTGGTGGCTTGAGTTTTAGTTGGTTCTTTTAAGATCGCACTTTTCTTTTTCCTGCTGGTAATCACTTTTGTGACAGAACATCTTTCTTTGCTGGATCTCATGGTAATTGAGTAACCGTTGTTGGTTATTTAATGTTGATAGTTATTGATAATTGGAGGTGGGGGTGGGGGAAAGAGTGACCGCTGCTCCCGGTGCTCTCTTTACTCTGTACCCCAGAGGCTGATCGGACCGGACACTGTCCAGTCCACTCCTTGAACGGAAGGTACACAAGGCAAAGCACGGAGCTTGGACCCCCCCTGAACTCTCACCTGTTGGGGGTTGGAGTTTTAGGCTCTGGTACTAGCTCTGGTTCTGGCAGCCTGGTGACTGTTGACTGGCCGACGACTGCTGTGGGCAACAACGATCTCGGGCTCTGGCGTGGGGGGAACTCCCACGGTTTTCACAGCTCTGTCACCCCCCGTACACCCAGGCGCTTCCCCGGGTGCTTCCAATCTTCCGCCTTGCCCAACTCGCAGAATGCAGTGGCAGCCGCAGCCCACAATGCCCAGATGCCCAGACTCGCGGCGTGAACGGTCCTCAGCTGAACCGCTCCGAACCGTCACCACAGCTCACCACTAGGACACCGGCGCTGGTGCTGGCGCTGGCGATAGAGAAGCGCCGGTTCCAACTTGTGGTACGGTTGCGGTGCTGCCACAGACGACACCGGGCGACACCTGGAGGCCGGGAACCAGGAAGACGCTGCCGGCAGCTGCTCGCTCGGAGCCAGGCACAACCGCTTCTCCGGAGGCGGCAACAAGCAAAACACGGACTGAACTTGATAAGGAACAGTAGTGCTGTTATCCTTTTGAGTTGGCCATATGTGGTCAGTTACAATTCCACCCGAAGGCACAGATATGATACTCCCCGGAAAAACATACCCTCCCGGCACCCTGTTATATGTGATGGCTTACAGGGTTTCCTCCTGGGAGTTCTCGCACTCTTGGCCCTCTTCATTAGGACCTTGACCACGATCACAGGCCTGCACTCTCCCCAGCAGCTCCACTCACCGTCGCTGAGCCCCCAGCCTGGAAGTGCGAGTCTGCTCTCCGCCCTCTCTTTTGCTGCCTGCCACATTAAGGTATTTGCTTGCTACTTGACCCCTGATTAAACTTCTTTATTGTTTGACCCCTGATTGTTCTGTTTTTTTTCTATTTTCCCTTGTGCCCTTTGCTATGCTTCTCCTCCTTTCCCTTCTTGTGCTGTTGTGCCCTCCGCCCGGTCTCTTGTCCGCCTGGCGCATCACAGTATTTTTCCTTGGTACTTGACCCCTGATTCTACAGTTTTCCTTTTTTGAACCCGAATTGTGCAGTTTCATTTTTACCATTGTGTCCATTTCTGTGCTTTATCTCCCTTCTTGTGCATTGTTGGGTTTTGCTCCCCCTCACTGTGTGCTTTACTGTCCCCTCTCCCTCTCCTGGCAGATCCCTTCTCCCTTATTCCCACAGCACTGACCTCCGGCCCCTCCCCCCTGCCCTAACTGTTTCCCACCTACCAGTTGAGCATCCCTCCACTCCCCTACATATGCAGACCACGCAGCAGATGTGTGCAGAGGGTACGCTGCTGGCACGCCTAAGTCAAGCATGTCTACGCCCGTCCGCGAACCAACTGCAGGCTGCATCACAAAGCCTTGCTCCACCAAGCCCTGCTGCTACGACTCCGCCACCCTCCACCCACTCAATCCCAGGAGACAAATCGATTGCAAAAGATCCTCATTGAACACCACCTGCCGTAGATCCCTCACCATCGACAAATCGCCCACCACCACTGATGGCCTGCCCGAGTCACGAACTGCCCAAACCCTGAAATGCATCCTCCTCAACGCACGCTCCCTGCACAGACACACCTTTGAGACCTGGGACCTGCCGGGTCGACACCCTCTCGCCTGACATTGTCTTTTTCATGGAAACGTGGACCAACACCACCTCCAGCCCGACATCACCACCGCCATCGCTGACAGCTACAAGATCCAGAGAAAGTACCACCCCCACTGTCCAGGAGGAGGACTGGCCATCACACACAAGACCCACCTCTGACTCGCCACCTCGAGCACGTGACCCCTATTCCAACACAGAATACCTCCACTTACAGATCTAGATGAGCCCCAGGACCACTCTACACTGCACCCTCATCCACAGGCTGCCGTGGACATTGCACCCAGTCCACAACCACCATTTCCGAGCTCGCCGCATCCCACACCATCCCCTCGATGGACTACATTCTACTCGGAGACCTCAACTTCCATCTCGACAACAGAAACAACCTTGACTCTTCCACCCTCCTCAACAACCTTGCCAACCTCGGACTAAAGCAGCTGGTCAACACACCCACATACAGAGCTAGACACACCCTTGACCCCTTCTTCAAAGGAGGAGCCAACATCAGATTCAGCTACACCTCCCAGCCCCATTGGACAGATCACCACTGCGTCCATTTCACCTTCAACACAGCCACAGCACCCAAGTCCACCCAGCCCCTGCCATGAAGAAACTGGAGCAAAATCACATTGGAGCACCTAAACAGCACCCTCCTCCAAGACCCCCCCAGTGCCACAACCGACACCAACTCTGCAGCCAAAGAATTTCTCCGCTAGATCTCCTGCTGTGCCGACAAGCTCGCACTTCTCCGCCACCCCGCCAAACAACGCCCGCTTAAGGCCGCCTAGTTCACCACAGAACTCCAAGAAGCCAGGCTCTCCTGCAGATGCCTATAGAGAACCTGGCTAAACAAGAAAATCATGGAAGCACAGGACAATCACAGGACCGCCCTGAAGGAATACCACCAGCGCATAAGAGACACCAAAAGGACCTTCGTAAGAGACAAAGTCCAGACCAATTCAACTAACACCAAGTAACTGTTCAACATCATACAGCAGTTCACCAAACCCCCCATTGAAGCCACGGATGCCACACCCACCCAGAAACTCTGCGACAAGTTCAGCTCCTACATTTATCTTAAGATCAAGGCCCTCTATGACAACTTCAGCGAACAGACACCAGACACTACCCACCGCTCCGCCACCGCTGACAAACCAACCGCCACATCCTGGAATCCAGCCACCATCGAACTCATCACCACGACCATGAAGAAAACCCACTCGGGGGCCCCAATTGACCCCTGCCTAATGCACATATTCCACAGGGATGCCATCATCATCGCACCAGAACTAGGATGGACCATCACCGCTTCTCTCAGATCCAGCACCTTTCCAGACGACAGGAAGAGGGCAGAGGTTAAACCCCTCCTCAAGAAGCCAATGGCTGACCCAACTGGCCTGAAGAACTACCCGCCCATCTCTCTCCTACCCTTCCCGGCCAAAGTTACAGAGAGACTCATGAACGCCCAGCTGACTCCCTTCATCGTAGAGACCTCCATCTTAGACGCCTCACAATCTGTATTACGCAGCAACCACAGCACCGAGACCGCCCTCCTCGCCGCCACGGATGACATCCGCACACTACTCGACCAGGGACACACCGCTGACCTCATCCTCCTAACCCATCAGCAGCCTTCAACGCCATCTCTCATCGGAGGCTCACAGCCCAACTGCACGACGCGGGAATACAATGAGCCACCCTCGACTGGTTCCAATCCTTCCTCTCCAGCAGAACCCAGAGGATCAGACTCCCGCTCTTCCTCTCTGAACCTACTGAACTCAAATGCAGAGTACCCCACGGATTGCCACTCAGGGCAATGTTTTTCAACATTTACATGGCTGCGCTCTCCGCCATCGTCAGACAGCATGGGCTCAGCATAGTATCCTATGCCGACGACACTCAGCTTATCCTCTCGCTCACAAAGAACCCAGAAGACACCAGACTCTGCTTCCACGAAGGAATGAAGGAGACCAAAGCTTGGATGAAAGACAGTTGCATGAAGCTCAACTCAGAAAAAACCGAGGTCCTCACCCTTTGCCCCTCCACCTCCGCTTGGGACAACGCTTTTGGGAAGCCACCCACCCCTTCCAACCATGCACAATACCTCAGCATCATTATCGATTCCTCCCGCTCCATGAATCGCCAGATCAATGCTGTCACCTCCACCACTTTCACCTGCCTGCGCATACTCTGAAAGACCTTCAAATGTTACCTCTTGACTGCAAAAGGACCGTCACCCACACACTCGTCACCAGCAGACTGGACTACGGAAACGCCTAATACACCGGAATCAACAGAATTCTTCTACACGTCCTCCAGACCATCCAGAACACCACCGCCTGACTCATCAATGGAAGTCCACATCACCAGCACATGACCCAACACCTACAAGAACTCCACTGGTTCCCTGTGGAGAAGAGGGTCACCTTCAAACTCGTCACCCACACCTACAATTCCCTAATAAACATTGGACCCAAATACCTCAACAAGAGAGTTTCCTTCCACGTACCCAAGAGGAACCTCTGCTCTGCTGACCTTGCCCTAGTGGAGGTCCCTCACATCCGCACAGAGAGAGCTTTCTCCGACATCACAGCCAAGACCTGGAACGAGCTCAAGGTGAACATCAGGTGGTCTTCTACCCTGCACAAGTTTAGAACGGACCGCAAGACCTGGCTCTTTGACTGATCCGGAAAAGCCCCCCTCTAACCCTCCCAGTGCCTTCAGACCCTCACGGTTGAGTAGCGTGCTTTTAAGCCCCCTGAATGATTGATTGATTGATTGATTGAAGGTAGTGCCAGGGAATCATGAAAGGTGTTTACCCAGTATTGAATCCAGAAATGCAGTTTTCTATAGTAGGTTCTGAATGTGTTGAGACTATTCTGTGGCGCAAGGGTAAAGCATGAGTAAAGTAATCTGTGTACTCTCTGACTGCCAGGGTGGGACTGCAGCTTATCACTGTCTAAGTAAGATAGCAAAGAGCCACCCTGCTTTTTCCCCTTGCTCGTAATGGAGGTGGTACAGTTTATTGAACATGTCTTCTACCTAAGATGTACATAGGGAGTTACGTTCCATGTTGTAGCACATGCCTAATGTGTGTGTGTGCAGGCAGATGTCACGCTCAAGAGACTCTTCCTTGAGTGTAGCATATCTCATCAGTTGACCCTACACAGGGTCAACCTCTTGCCTACAGAAGTTGAACTAACTTCTAATTATCTGCAAGGTAAGTGGTCATATGAGATTTTAGGTAGATGTTATCCTGGCGTCCTTTAAACCATTCAATTTGAGTCACCAGAGTTTCCTCATGGGTTTCTGGAGCCAATAATTTGGCAAACAGGTGCATGAATCTTTTTTACAATGTTTTTGATGTTACATAGCAGAGTACACAGAGCACTAAAATATGATCGGGAAGGCTTTTTCCACCCTATCCATGCTGATTTTGGAGTATTATGGGCTGGCAATTTCAACATTCAGGCTTGCCCTTGATGTCAACACATGTAAATGGATATACTGATCAGGGTGGGAAGGATTTCGATAATTTTTGCCCTAATGAATATGGAGATGCATTGAACTCCATTATTTCAAAGCATGATGTAAATTCCATTGCTTACTGGAAGAAATACCTCCACAGTCATCTATCATGTATTGACTTCCGCCTCTCTAATCAATTTGTGAGGCATCCTTAGCATTGTACTAGCCTATTTTAAGTGACCATGACCCCGTTAAGTTACCTTTTATTTTCTGGTGTAAGAAATGTGAAATGACCTAATAGCACACAAATTAAGTGGGCAAGTTGTGATACAAACCGCATACTACTACAAATAGTAACAGACAATTCCTTATAAATTTTTTTTCTATATTTAGGATGATGTGACTCCTAATTTGCTGATGGATAACTTAAATCATATTAGCAGTTCACTTAAGATACGTCCGACCAGTTCACAATTTGTTAATTGAGGAAGTATTGGGAGATTGTTCTATCATGGTTGTACCCAGGCCTCCCGATGTGTTTAACCACTTCACTGCGGCGGCTATTCCGCCGCAGTGCTAATGAATTTTCGCGGCCGCGCGGCGGCCGCATGCTCGTGACGGAGCCGCTCCGTCACGAGCCTCGGTTGAGCTGTGCTCGTGACGGAGCGGTTCCGTCACGGCCCGCCCCGCTCAATAAAACGCTCAACGCAGGCGCGGAATTCGTGCCGCGCATGAGCGTTCTATCGAGCTGGGCGGGCCATGACGGAACCGCTCCGTCACCAGCACAGCTCAACCGACGCTGGTGATGGAGCGGTTCCGTCACCAGCACCGAAGGGGTTAAACAAGCCATAATAAATTCATCTCTGGTTTTATGTTTTTTAAGTCTTTTCGCTTACAGTACAAAGATGCTCTTTTCCAAAAGAATAAAACATATATATATATATATATATTATTCCTGAGTTCTGTTCATTTGTTTCCTGTGATGCCGGGGTTTACATCTTTCTGGAATTTGTAAATAGAATAATCTGGACAATGGTTTAGAAGGTTGAGAGATTATACATAGATTCAAACCCTTTCCTTTGAATATCACAATTGACAAGGACTTTTTGGCTCTGCATGCTAGTATTGGGGGGGGGCAGTAGATGCTTTTAAATCTCCTGCTAAATTATTGGGGCCTATTCTTCCAAGACAATTTATTGTCGCTCCTTTCAACATTATCCCACCTTCCTGGGGTACTTCTATTATTGTAACAAGGGTGATAAATCAGATCCTGAATCTATTGTCCTATTTCTCTCCTGGACACTTTGGTAAAAATGTTGAACAGGTTCCTACTGAAGAGATTACAGGAATGATCACAGGAATATTCTATTTTATCACAAGCCCCGTTTTGCTTCAGAAAAGGCCTAGGAACTATCTGGCAAAGTGTCAGTCCGCTTTAAATATAGGGGCTAAACCTTTTGATATAGAAATATACCAGAGCTGAATCTTGCATCTTTGTTTTGCAGATCTAAGTAGTACATTTGATTTAGTTAAGCTTACCATACTTTGGTAATGTTTTGATCTTCCTTCGTGCTTGTAGGCAAATATAGGTTTCCTTACAAGTCTTTATGTGAATTTATTCAGAAAAGTTCAGTTTGGCCTCACAGGGTAAATGCTCGCCCACTTTCAAAGTGCGGCAGGCCATTCGTCAAGGCTGAGTTTTGGCATCTTTACTATTTTCTCTTTTTATCTATGGGATGGATACGTCTTTGCAGTCATTACAAGCTGATGCTCTTTTTGTGGCTGGGTGTCCTGTACCAATGTTGTTATATGCTGATGACGCTGCCTTGCTGTCTAGGACGCCGGTTGGTTGGCAGAAATTGATGTGTGCCTTTGGAGAGTTTATGTTGTCTAAAAATATGGGGGCATATTATGAAGGGGGTTTATCTCCGCATTATTGACTTTAAAAGCCAAAAAAGCGGAGATAAAATTATCTCCCTATTACCTAGCTGTCGCTAACACCAGTTAGCGACAGCTAGTAGGAGATAGCGACCATCTTGGGCCCCGCTTTGCATGTCAGTGATATTTATCACTAATGACATGCAAAGTGGGCGTGCCAAGATGTTAGCGACTGGAAACAGTCGCTAACATCGCTATTTCCTATTACCAACCTTTGGAGATATTCGCGCTAAGCGCGTATATCTCCAAAAGCTAACACCTGCCCTGAGCAGTTATTAGCCATGTTATCCAATGGGAGGTGGATAACATGGCTGAGAGCATTAGCTCGGTAATGCATGAATATCGCTGACTTTTCAGCGATATTCACGCATTGCGGCCGTTTTTTATCGCATTTGCAATAAACCTTGGTAATACCAAGGTTTATCTGCGATAAAAATCGCCGCAGCTCAGCGGTAAAATTTTGTCTCTAACCAAGCAATAGCGATAATTATCGCTATTGCTTGGTAATATGCCCCATGGTTATCAACACATCTGAAACTTTTACAATGAACTGTGGGCAAAAACTCAAACAATGTAGATTGGATATACTGAAAATACCTCAATTGTTAACGGGAAATTATTTTTGCTACTTGCAGGTTATATTCACAGGTAATGGCTCTTGGGCACAACAGATAATAAATACCAAAGACAAAATGAGCAGATACCCTAATGGGATTTTTAAGTTCTCATCTCTAAGCTAGGGTGCCAACACATTAGAGAAATGATGCAGATATATAAGGCTAGAGAGGTGGCTTCTGCTTCCTATGGGACTGGCCTATGGCTTTGCTCTTAACTGCACTGTAAGTTGAGGAAATATATATTTTTTTAAATGATTATTATTCCTTTCCTTGATCAAACATCAGGAGGTTGGTCTACAGTATTTGGAGGACATACTCTTCTTAAGGCCTTAGTTATTATGGTTTTCTATGTGGGTGAAAGGGAAAACAATTATTCCAAATCTTTATCCTTGACTGCTTAAATCAGGCTAATGTATCACATATCCCTTGGCTAGCATATATTTATTCTTCTTTTAGGTTGTTATTTAAATTGCTCATATGGTCACACCCCACCCAAGTACTGTCACCTACTAAGAAGACTATCGAAGGAACATTTATTCCGCATAGACAGGGATGGAAAATGGGCAAATCCATGGTTGCTTATATTATGTGAATTGATTTGGAAGACAGTTGAGATTAACATCCCCATTCCACAGTCATTCGTCTGCATTTTATTGTTTTTTATGAAAACGTCACCAGGAAAGGAAACATAGGCAGAGAGAAATATAATAATAAATGTAATACTCTCTGCCTATTTTTCCTTTTCTGGTAACGTTTGCATATGTTTCCCTGAGCCAATTAACTAATAAAGTAAAACATATTCATGCCAGAAAACCCTGTCATGTTGAAAGAATCACTATTGTGTGTCTGGGCAGCAGAGCTATGCATTAGGTGAGCCCAGCAATGATACAGGCCTGTCCTCCCTGAACTTTATATATGTTATTTCTAAACATCTATATTTTAAAGCAGAGGCATACCGCCTTTTTCAGTCTCCTGCACTATGTTCTTTGGTTCCTTCCAATTTCACCATGCTCCTTTTCTATTATGCAGTCTTTCTCCACTCTCCCCTCACAAACTACTTTCCTCTTTCTGTATTTCTTGCCCACTTTCTTTTCTCTCCTTTTTCACCTTTCCTTCTCCAGGTCTGCTTTTTCCCTCCCATTCCCTTTCCACTTGTAATCATCATCCTCCTTTCTCGCACTCCAATTTCTGCTATAACCAGTTCTCTTCACTCGTTTCATTTCTTCGGTACCCTATCTGTCTTTACCTCTCCGATATTGCCGCTTCCTTTTATCTGTGTTTAGGTCAAGCCTGTGCAGCACATGCGCTGCTGTGAGGCATGCAGTATTGGAGTATGACTTTCATGTCCCGCCCATATTTTTAATTGACTTTTGTCATTGTCCTACATAAACACTGGCTTCCGAGTCGTAATTGGGCTTGTTAGTCCCTCCTTGTTACTGCCTTGTCTGCATTTGTTACTTACCATAACAACTGGACCTTTAACTTGTCTCATTATGTGGTCTGCTTTATCTTGGCTGTGAGCACTATTTTGTTTAATGATTTGCCCCTGTACCACCCACTACATAACAGCATGCCACCCGCTTTTATTTTATTTACTGATGGCAGTCGCTTTAACTGTAGCGGCCACATCTCATTATTTTAGCAGCACAGTCCGCTTTAAATATAGGGGCTGTGATTACTTTTTTGTACGCTTTTATATTTACAAACACTTGCCACTGGCTGCCTTTATGTTTAAAAAAAGTGCTTGCCGCAGCGACACTCTTTACCTTTGGTGAGAAAACCTTAAAAAGCTTAACTCAGACATTCAATTACATTGTTGTACAATACGCCACACACCGCTTTATGTTTAACGTAACAGCCGTGCAGCTTTCTTTTTTATGCTGCGTGTGAGAAGTTGGCCTGGTATATGATGCTCACTAGTTCTAGTGATCACCTTGTACCATGCCAAGCAACCCCCTTGGTGCAGGTTGTAAAGTCAACCTTATAGACAAGCTATCCTAGGGGTAGCATGGACTAAGCAGTCTTAGGCTAAACTCTGTAAAGGCATGTGAAGCAAGCTGTTTTACCATACACAATCCCTTGAATACCAAATGAAAGGACACCACACAGATATATATTGAAATATTATATATATATTTATTTCTACAAATATCCCCTATACTCTTTATGAGCACAGAAGCAAATGCGTTAAAACAAAACACAGTTTAAATATACAAAAGTTGCGCAATTTGGATGAGCCCTAGGGGCCACCTAAACCATATACTAAAATAGTGGTATAGGAACCACTATGGGGAAAGGAAAGAGGCCTAGGGCCTGGAGAATCGGTGGAGCTGTTCGGGACTAGCAGTGATGAAGTCGGGAAAGGCCAGCACCAATGCAATGTCAATGGTGCGTAAAAGTTACAAAGTTAGTGTTTAAGGAACCTTCCGATGGACCTAGAGGGACAGAACTTTAGACACAGGCACTAGAGGTGTATACCAGTGTGAGAACACCGGCGTTGCTGAGTTACCTCACCCATAGGAAGCGGTTGCACAGGTGCGAAGTAGTGTCGAGTTTCGTCACGCAGGTCGATGGTGCTTGGAGCTGAAGGTGCTGCAGGAGGGTCGTCGAGGAGAGTTCCGGTGGATCCAAGGGTGGATCTGAAGAGGTGAATACCTGAAAGCAGAGGGGACAATGTTCAAAGTCACTAGCCAGTGACTACCGTGGAATCAGGATGGAACCAGGCAATGTCGGGTGCAAACAGGTGAAGAAGTGAAGATTGTCTCTGCAGCCACGCAGATACGAAGAGGTCGAAGATGTCCAGGCGTTTGTCACGAGCTGTCCCACAAAGGCTCTATCTGATGGCAGTGTCGGCTTCTTGATCGGAGCAAACAGGCCTTGGCTAATGCAAGCCATGCAGGAATCGATGCAAGCTTCTCACTCGGACCAGCAAGGTCAAAGCGGATGCTCCTTTTCAGGGGAGCAAGGGCCAGTCTGGAGCAACCAGACCAGTGGTGTTGTTTGTAGTTTTCGTCGCCAAGATAGCCGCTAGCCGCGTGGCAAGTGGCCAGGATGGCGCGTCAAGTGGCAAAGTGCAAAAGGGCCCCACGCAGATCGTGGAGATGCTGGGGGGCTGATCTTCGGTGCAAATGCTGCTCGGTGTCGGGGCTTCTCAAAGCAGATGTCAGTTGTTGGTTGGTGCCTGTATTCACAGGGTGGTCACTCCTTGGCCACAAGGGAGATTCTCTTCAATCTTCTGTGCAGCAGAATGTCGAAGTCCAGTTTTCTTCTTAGTTTCAAGTCGAGTTCAGGATGATCTGAAGTCTTAGGACACAGCTCCTACTCTTATTCTCAATCTAGGGGCCAGATTACCTGCTAGGTACCTCCTCTGGGTGAGACCAGGAAGGGGGGTGGTTAAACCCCCTTTCCTTTGTCCAGCTTCGCGCCAAGACTGGGGCTAGAGAGCCCCAGCACCGGTTTGAACTGGCCTATGCACATGTACACCTTGTGTGCCCCAGGCATGTCTGATTCTATTCAGCCCTGTCCTACCCAATACACAAAATCCTGTCTGGGGTGGTGCTAGCACCTCCCAAGGCAGGAAACCCTTTGTCCAAGCCTCCCTCGCTGGAAGGACTGCCAGCAGCAGGAGGTCAGACTTGTGTCTGTGGTGGCAGCATCCATTTTGTGATGCTAAGGCGCACGTTTAACTTTAACTGGGGTTCAGGTTAGGTACATGTCGTATCCCTCTAGAAGGGTGGAATGCTACCCCCGTCGCCAGAACTGGTGAGGGGGTAGTATTCCAATTCATATGACACCTTACTCGACATGTTTTGATAAAGCCAAACCAAAGATAGCATTTAACCACGAGGTTCATAATGCACTTAAGAGTATATGGTATGGCAGTATCATGGAACAGCTAAAGGACGTGGTTCCGAAAGCTGTAGACAGGCTCAGCTCATGCCAGAGCACCATCTCACATATTTCCAAGCACTCTGCCTCCAGGATTGATGAGGCCTTCCATAGGAGTGGCTGATAGGAACATATGTGTCCATTTTAGGTTAGATATATGTTAAATGTTAAATGTCGTATACTTGTAAAGTGCACAGCTGCCCCAGCAAAGGGGCGTCCCGGCGCTGTATACCACTGGGGAACCCGTCCTGGCTTTCCCTGTGGGATGGTCCCTACTGGGAATCCCCAAGGTGGAGCCAGGCATCCCCGGCGTTGATGGGGCCGTTGTGGAGATTAGGCAAGCTAATGCCCAGAGTTGCCGAGTGGGACCCCAGGTTAGAGTAGGCACCGAGGCGAGAATTGTGGAGTCCGCTGACCCTGGTCCAGGACCCTGCCGCATCGGGAATTGAACCCTGGTCCCGGGCCGACTTCTGCTCTCGGGTCTGCCGCCTCTAACCCGTGAGTCACACCACTCCACATATAGGCATACTATACCTAAGTAAGGGGTGGTTACACCGACTTACCCCAGCTGAGTGATCAGCCAGTTGTGTCAAATATGGAGGCCAGGCCAGGGGTGGCACAATACGTGCTGCAGCCCCTGGTAGGCCTTGGAAGCACCTATGCCCTGGGTACCTGGGGTACACTGTTACAGGGGCCAATAAGGTGAACCAGTTCCAATTGTGTATGTACCTAAGGTACATGGAGTCCATTTTAAGGAGAGAGCAATTAGCCTGGGGCCCTGAATAGCAGGATCCCAGGCCAACTAAAGTAAAAAACCAGCTAAACACCAGGCAAAATGTTTGGGGGTAACCATAGTCAGATATCCACCTTCCTACACAACCCCCCTCCCAAACAAAAGGAGATAAGGCTATCCTTGACCAGGTAAGCCTATTTTGCCTAAGTGGCCATATAAGGAAGTACCAGCTCTGGCTTGGTTACCCCCTGTCTCATGGTCCACTAAGCAGTCCCTCACCCTAAGGGTATCTGAGGGTCTCCACCATAGGGAATCTCTACCTGGGGTGTGTCTTGGCAAAGTTAAAGGCTGATGTTGAGATGGAGTACTGAAGTGAGATTCCTCTCTAGGACTCAGCTTCCTCCAATCATTTTCCACCATGTAGGCCTTTCTTTCTTTGACTGATTTGCAATGTGCTCTCAGGGTCAACCTCTGGCTACCTAAAGCTGGAGGCTGGGTCCCCTTGGTTGGCTTACTGGAGGGACAGTTCAGGTTTGGGCCCTTTGGGTCCCAGGTTTGGCTGTGCCCAACAGAATCCATCTGTGGGAGGTCCCTAACTAATTTTAAGGGGGATCCCTCAGGAGTTTTTAAAGTTTTCAACTGGCTAGGGCTGCTAGCTTCGGTGCCCCTAATCTGTTGATGTGGGTGCTTTGTTTGACAGGGGGCCCTTTGGGGCTCACTGTCCTTCTTGTCCTCTGCAGCCCTGGGCTGACTAAGGCAAGGTAGAGAGGGGCAGGATACCTGCTCCAGACTGGGTCCCACCTGAGAAGGGTCCACTGACATCAGAGGCTCTGTCAGGCTAGGCCTGACCAACACTGGGGCAGTTCATTCATCATGGGTAAGATCAGTTCCCTGAGGAGGCTGATCCTTTCATAAAGTCTGGTTGGAGGGAGATTTCTCTTCCTCCTCAATGCTCTCTGTTTGTGTGGAGTGTTCCAATCTTTTCAGGCTTCACAACACATGTATCAGTTTGAGTTTGGGCTGTGGCCATCACAGCCCCACGAACCTTTTCAGGAGGAGACTCAGTTTGGGTATGGGCTGTTACCATCACTGCCCTGATAATCTGTTCAGGAGGGAAGTTAGCTAAAGAAGGGGCTGAGGTTTGCTCAGCCCTACCAACCTTTTCAGGAAGGACATCTTGGATTGGGACTGTAGCCATCACAGCCCCACTAACCTTTCCATGGAGATTTACCATTCTAGATTGGGTTTGTTGTTCGACCTCAGCCCAGGCTGAGATTTCCAAATCATTACCAAGTAGGCAATCTACAGGCAAGTTTGCTGACACTGCCACTCTCTTTGGGCCAGTGACACCTCCCCAGCTAAGATTGACTACTGCCATGGGATGTTTGGTTTCTATTCCATCAATGTTTGTCACCTGATATTTGGCATCAGGTAAAAGTTGCCTTGAGGGGACTAGACATTCAGCCACCATGGTGATGCTAGCCCCTGTGTCTCTAAAGGCCTCAACTTTCAATCCATTGATGAGGGGTTCTTGTCTATACTTGCTCAAAGTATTTGGGCAATCAGTGAAGTTGGCAAACCCCATGCCATTTTTATAGACAAGAGTATCTGAGGTAGGGGACCTGGCTAGGCCAGAATCCACCTGTGTTCCAAAAGTAAATCCATCCAAATTCTTGGGGGTGCTCCCACCACCTGGGGGACAACTGCTAACAGTGACAGGAGGTGTTGGAGCCTTACCTGGAGGTATATTTTCCTTGTTACCATTCTTTGGACAACAGCTGTCTGTTTTCCAATGGCCAACCTGTTTACAGGCATGTCAGTAAGGCTTTTTCTGTGTAGAGGAAGTGTCTTGGGACCCACCCCCATCCTTGGACTTGTGGGGCCCTGGGGAAGTTTTCTCTTTGGTTTTATCCCCACCTTTCTCTTGAGGCTTGGTTGTCTCTTTCTTTTGGTCACCACCCTGGTTCTTAGGCCTGATCCTGGTTCTGACCCATTTGTCTGCCCTCTTACCCAATTCTTGTGGAGAGGTCAGATCAGAGTCCACCAGGTGCTGATGTAGAAGCTGATTTTGACAATTACTTAAGATTTGCTCTCTCATAATTAAATTATACAATCCTATATAGTCTGTAACCTTACTTCCCAGCAACCAGCCCTTCAGAGCCTTAGTGGCACATTCAACAAATTCAGACCAGTCCCGAGTCTGTGTCTTCTGGGTGTCTCTGAACATTAACCTGTACTGTTCAGTGGTTAAGCCTAACCCATCAATCAGAGCACTCTTCAGGACCAGGTAGTTTTTAGAATCCCCATCACTAACTGTGAGGAGTCTGTCTCGGCCTCTACCTTCAAAGGAGAGCCACAAGATTGCTGCCCACTGCTCCTGAGGGATCTGCTGTACTCTGCAGGACCTCTCAAGTGCAGTCATCCATTTGTGGATATCATCCCCAGCTTTGTATGGGGGCACAATCTTACTCAGGATTCTATTGTCATAGGACCTGTCTTTATCCTTAGGGATAGTGCTGCCACCAGTTGATCCTAATCCACTCTCTCTAGGCTGTCTTGCTCTAGCAAGTTTCTCTTTGGCCAGGGCAACTTCTAATTCTTGCTTCTGGGTCCTAAGTTCAGCCTCTCTCATTTTGGCCTCATGTTCCCTTCTCTGAGGGCTAGTCATCACTCTTCTGGAGTGACCATGAGAACCTCTAGAAGCTTGGGAGGCATTGGATTCACCTGAGTGATTCCTCCTCCTCCTTTGCTCCTGTTTAATACCACTTGGGGGTCTGAATGGGTTGGACCCACTTTCAGTCCCAAATAGGCTTAAGTTAGCCTGGTTAAGCCGGCTGACTAACACCTGACTATTTCTGCCATCATCAGAATCACTTTCTTCCTCCTCCTCTTCCTCTTCCTCATCCTCAGGCTGAGTATCCCCAGTGGTCTGGTTTTCCTCATCTATCTGGATGACAGGGGCAGGGGCAGCAGTGTTATAATCTTCAGAGGGAGAGCCTCCATCTCCAGTCCCGGTGGGGCCTGGTTTGGAGGTCTTTAGAGATTCAGACTTTTCTAACAGCTCTCTGAGGTGGTCTGCTGTAGGGGTAGGACCCGTTTTGATACCTCTTAAGGTACACAGCTGCCTCAGTTCTTTAAAGCAAATCTGGATGGTGCCCTTGGAGGGTCACTCTCAACAGAGATAGGTCCAGTGGACCCCTCTGCTCCAGACATTGCTCTAGTGTGGGTGGATATGTTGCAATCTACCTACACTGGTGTTTACCTACTAAACCTATCTAGTAGTTTTAGTCAGGGTGTGCTACTCCCTATCCTCTACAACAACTAAGTTCAGTAGAACTTAAGTATACTAGTCTTGTTTTTAATGTACCTATCAGGTACCTGTATGATCTTTCAAATGATACTCTCAAAGATTGTAATGGTAAAACAACAGCAAGCTCAAATCCCAATCCGCTGCTCACCAATGTGAGAAGTTGGCCTGGTATATGGTAAGGTAAATTTTATTGCACAGTTAATTAAAACTCACAATTTAAAATACATTGTTAAAAGAAAAAGTGGTTGCTGACGGAAATAAAAGTATAAGTATCAAAAGTTGAGATGATTCACTAGTTCTACTTCTTCTGCATTCAGGCCATAAGTTCGAAAAATGTCCTAGGACTTGTTTCCGGCTATTGGGCAGGTGTTTCTTTTTGTGCCTCCTTGATTCTCTTTGCCACTGCATCAAGAAATTTTGTAGTTCTGCAGTTTAGTTGGATCTCGCTTGGGTTGAAGCACAGTTTAACTGCCTGTCGGCACGACCTGACCCCCTCCTGGTTCCATTTTACACGTAGTAGTGTTCTCCTTATGTCCATTAAGCTGGTACAAATACATATTATGTGAGTTAGGTCTTCCGGTCCTGCCCCGCAGAGACGGCAGGTTTGATCTTTAAGGTTCCTTTCCCATGGCGCCAGATGAGGGAGGATCGGTAGTACACCTAGTCGGAATTTTAAGAATTTCTCCTTTGTCCTTTGCTTGAAGCCGTGGTCTAAGTTTGCTTGTGGTTTGAGGGTTTTATAGTCGTTTAAGACTATCCAGCCATGGGCTCTTTTTGCCAGGGTTTCTTTGTCTTCAAGTAGCGATACTATTTTCGTTGTTTTTGTTACTTGCTTTTTAAAACTTTTGTGATCTACTGAGCTGTTCCAGAGGCCGGTCAGTTCTAGGCTTTCTAGTGATTGCATCAAGTACTCTCTAGCATGTGATCGTTCACGTCTTTGCAGTTCAGTCCAGAGGTGGTTGTTTAGGGTGCCTGGCTCTCCGTTTCTGATCTTGTGCCAACATTTTATAAAGCTGCCCCTTCTTTCCACCGTTTGCTTTTGTATCCCAAATTCGAGACAAAATTGTGCTGGTGAGACGTAATTAGGAAGCTGAAAGAGTGACCTGTAGGTTTTGCCGATCACTTTGTCTAGTGTCTGTGCATCCTTTCCTAGGGTTGATTCGCTCCCGTATGTTAATGTTGGTTGGAGTCGAGCTCTCAGTACTTGTAGAAAGGGATCGAGCGTGTGGTCTGGCAGAATCTTCTTAAGGGGTTTCATTGCGAGATAACTCATGGTTCCTTTTTGGTAAAGTGTCCCTAGTTGGGGTTTGAATGACCCTCTGCTGTCCACCAGAACACCCAGGTACTTGTAGCACGTCACTTGGTCCAATTTGTGGCCATCCAAGAAAAAGCTGTTCTTCCTGGTATTATTGTTGTTCACTGCCATGGTTCTTGTTTTTTTCAAGTTTATGGTTAGGCTGTTACGATGTGAAAATGAGCTGGTGGTGTTCATGAGATGTTGAAGGCCTGTTGGGGTGCGGCTTATTAGAACAAGGTCGCCTGCATAAAGGAGATTGGTCAGCGTGATGTCCCCCAACCGGGGCGCGTGCGAGTTGGTTTTATCCAATTTCTCTGGGAGATCTGCCAGGTAAAGGTTGAATAAGGTGGGGGCTAGGACGGACCCTTGTTTTAGGCCATTGTAGGTGTTGATTCGCCTTGAGAGGTGTGTCCCTTTTCCCAGCTTGATCCTAACCCAGGTGTTGGTGTGGAGTAGGATGAGTTGTTTCAAGAGTAGTTCTGGAATCCCCCATTTTTTAAGTTTTTGCCATAGTTTGCCCCGGTCCACATGGTCAAACGCTGAGCTATAGTCAATGAAGCATAGGAACAGTGGGGTTTTTCCTAGTTTTGCGCATCTGTTAGTAACGACAGAGCCATGATGTTGGTGGTTGTTCCCTGCCCTCTACAGAATCCTGTTTGAGTTGGTGGGATTATGTGCTCTGTCTCCGCCCACTGTGTCAGTTCTTCTAGTATTATGCCGGCATAGAACTTTGCCTCTATGTCCAAAAGGGCTATTAGCCGATAGTTGCCTGGGTTGCTCCTGTCTCCTTGCTTATAAATTGGACTTATAATGGAGCCTTTCCAGGATTCCGGGCATGCTTCTAGTTCCAGTATGCTAGTAAAAAGTGGAACTAGTGTGTTGCTCCAGAACTCGGTATCGTGCTTAAATATTGACGGTGGAATCCCATTAGGACCCGGGGCTCCCTCCGTTTTCCCCTTCTTTATTTGAGTTTTTAGCCGGGTCGCGGATGTTTTGATGTCATATTCAGTGTTGAGTGTTGGGGTGCTGTTATCCTTTTCTCCCCTTGCCTTTTTTTCGTTGACTAGTGATCTTTTGCCTTCTGCTACGTTACTGAGCCCTTTTTCTACCTTTATTGCTGCTCTGTTCTCTTTGCTGTGGTCTCTTTTTTTTGCTGATGAGGATGTGGTTGTTTCTTCGTTTAGTTTGTTAAAATGTTTATGCAGGTAGTCTGCCCAGGCTGGCTCTGCTATGTATGAGCTTATCCCTTGGTGTCCTGGGTGTTGCAAGCTGTGAATTGTGTTCCAAAAGTTGGCGCTGTTCTTTAGTTTGGAATCGTGCTTTATTTTTGCCCATAGTTCGTAGTTCGCTTGCCTTTTGTTTTCCCAAATTGCTTTTTTTAAGCTTACTTTTAGACCATGTAGGGTGTGTTGTAGAGGTTCTTTTACAGGCTTTATTCGTAGTTGTTTTAGGGTGTGCTTTATGTCCCTTATAAGGCTTTTTATCTCCGATGTAGATGTCTTTCTTAGTATGTTCATCGGGGTTTGCCTTTTGATGTCCTTGATTTGGTTGCGTATTTTATCCTGAGGGCCTTGGTGAACCCTTCCCAGGCCTCTATTTCGTTTGCAGCCATGTGGCCTTGCTGTAGTATCACCTGCACGTCGGCGAACAGAACTTCGATGTTATTTTGTTTAAGTCTGATACGTTTGAAGTCTGTTATGTACTCATTACCTATAGTTGCACTGGGTTCGTTGGGGTTCTCACTAGGGGTTTTTAAAACGATTTCTTGCGGCAGATGGTCGCTTTGTTCACTGGCGCCTAGTTAGTATGATCTAATGCTGTCGAAGAAAGAGAGGGTTACAAAGGTGTAGTGTAGGTAAGAGGAGGTTGTGGAAGTATGATAGGTCGATGCTGGAGGGGTATCTTCTTTAAACCGGCCGTTCAGTGCCCTCAGGTGTAGTTGCTCTAAATCTTTTAATAATTGCTTTGAACACTTTGTTTGTTTGATCGCCTGCACTTGTGCTTGCGGTGGGATTCCCCAGGCTCTATTGAGTTCTTGTGCGAGTTCCTCGTCCTCTGTGCTTCGAAGCAGAAAGAGGTTAAAATCTCCTGCCAAGATTAGATCGTCGGCGTCCCCCTCATCCAAGATTCTTGCTGTTTCCCTAACCAGCTCTCTTGCTCCCCTCTGCTTGTGTTTCGGGTGTATATAAGAGTTAATTATTACAAGGTGGTGGTCGTGCTTCATTGGGTTGATTGTAATATCAGCCGCCTGTATCATGTTTGGGGCTATGGTTTTAGTTTTGATTTCCTTCATTGTTCCTATTGTGAGTACTGAGGCAAGGATCGTCAATCCTCCTGAGCTGTGTCCAAACGATGAGGACCTGGTTGCTGGGACAGTTTGCGTTGTATATCCTTCCAGGGCTATCTCTTCTGTTTCCCAGGTTTCTTGCAGTAATATTATATCAAATGACCTTAGATATTTTAATGTTTCCTCATCTTCCAATTTGTCAGTCAGTCCGTTGATGTTCCAGATGCATATTCTAAGGGTGGTCATGTTTCCGAGTTCCCGGGGCTTTGCTAGGCGCTCTTGTCACTGCTCACCTTTGTTTGTTATTGTATGTAGTATTGTACCTGAGTTCAAGGTTGGTGGTTTTGTTAGTCCCGCTTTCATGTGTAGAGGCCTCCCTAGGTGGTCCGGTGTCTGACTGAGTGCTCCTCTCAATATTGATGTAGCTTTGGGACGTTGTTCTGTTGCTCTTTCGATTAAAAATGGTGTTGGGTAAAATGGTCTTCTTCCTGGTTCTAGTTTTATTCCCCACTGTGCAAATTTGTTCAGTTTTCCTAATATGCGATCGACCAGGTCGTTCGATGACCATGTTGTCTTAGTTGTTTCTGATTTATTCTGTGCCAGAGCCGGTTGAAATTCAAGTTTGAGTAGGTCGGTTGAGGAAATGCCCTCCAGGCCTTCAAGTGAGTTGATCAATTTAATTATGTTCCCTCTGTTTAGGACATCCATTCTGCCTCTGGATTTGTACTCTGGGTGAAATAGTAGTATATCTGTCTTGTTGGATTGAGTAGCACATGGTTCTTTGGCTGCGGTTTGTGTGGGGTCGTTTATCCTGTTGGAAAGTTGGTCACAGTTGTGTTCTATTTTGACTGTTGTTTCCCTTGGTTTGCAGTGAGCCTGATCCTGCTCGGTCACCAGCAAGCTATTGTTTTGTGGTGTGGGGATGTGGTCCCTGAATGTGCTAAGTTCATCAATCTTTTGCTTAGGGCTTATCCACGGTTGGGTCTTATGTGTGTTTATCTCCTCCTTATGCACAGATTGTTCAGTGGTTTTTTTCTGATGCTTCTGTTGTATGTGGTTTGTTAGACGTTCCAGAGGTCCTAGCAGGGGACCCGTTTGTTCCCGAGGACAGTCTGTTGCTATCAAAGGTGGGCTGTTTTGTCGCCTTGTACTGGGGTACAGTCTCTTGTTGTTCTTCTTGATGATCGAGCTCCCTTGGTTGCCTTTCCTGTTCTTGGATGTTGACTGTCGTTTTCCTGTTCCTACCTTTCCTTTTTTGTTTTCGACGAGCTCGTGAATTTGTAGGCTCTACTGTGCTGTCAGTTTCAGAAGGTGGAGAGGTTGCCGGAGGGTTTGTTGGTGCTCGTTTTGCTTGTGAAGGACAGATCTTTCCATGTTGGGGCGGCTTGTTCTCTGGTATTAGCAGTTTGCCATTTGGTTGCTGGTCATTGTTCTCATGTCCCTACGTATGTGGTCCTGTTGGAGCTGATGCCATCTTTGGTTTCAGGTCGTCCAAGAGGTTTTCTAGCATGGTTGGTAGGGTTGATAATTTGTTTGTTATTGGGGAACAGTCACATTCTGTTTTTGCTGAAAGTTCTACTGCTTCCTGTCCCCTTTTATAAGGCCATTTAGATCACCTAGTTTCCGTTCGATCCCGGCGGTGAACTCGGCTAGTGTTTGTAGTACTGTTAGCTGCATGTCCAGTTTCTCTGATTGGTATTGAAGAGCTGTTGCAGAAAGTTGTATTGTATTTAATAGATTTGCCCAGAACGTGATGTGCGAGGTTTTACTCTTGTTCGCTGGTCTACTGGTACTTGAAGTGATAGTGGGTTTTAAATTATAGGCTGCCACTAAATCTTGCCACTCCTGTGTTGATAGAAATGTCATGTCATTGGCTATGGCGTAGTGATTCCCTTTTTTCTGGCTTTTGGGTGTGTTAGGTGTATTGGAGCCGTCTAGGATGCTCTGCTCTTTGGGAGGCGTTTGGAGGGCGTCTCGTGCGCCCATAAGCATTGATGGCGGTGTGCTTGTTAATCGCGATATCGTTCCCACTCCATCTTGTTTGCCCAGGGCTTTTTGCTGCGGCGATCCAGTTGATGAGTTGCACCAGTCCGATTGTTCTTGCGGTATGGAAATCATAGAGGCGTTTAATACCTTGTTTGGCCTTAGCCCACTTGGCGAGATGTCCTTTGCTGGGGAGCTTTCTATTATTGTCCTTTCAATCAGAATCTGCGTGCTTTGGGGGCTAATTAGAGCAGTGTTTGGTGGGCTGCTAGGCTCCGCAGGCCAATTTGTTATTGTGCGTACTTTTTCCTCTTTTTCATCCTTGTTGGTTTTTTGCCCGCTTTCGATTGGTGCCTTCTGGTGGTAGGCTAGGTGGACGTCCGCTACCACCAGTTTTGGGACTCCCACTACTTCCTCTGATTGTTGCGCTTGTAGGGGGGATATTCTATCTTCCCAGGCTCCAGAGGAGTGGGTAGTAGTTCTAAGTCCCCATTGTTTGTGAAGATTGCTGCTCCTGGGTTTTTTAAGAACGCAAATTTCGTGTATATTTTTGGTTGATCAGTGTGTAGAGATTTGCATGCTGAGTCTCTGTCTATAGTTATGAGATCTTTGGTTCTGGCTCTTTTTAGCGCTTTGGATGTTTTGTTTAGTTTTGTTGCATTTTTTGGGCCCCTTGTTTTTGTTGTAGTGGTGGGCTCAGAAGACTCCGAGCCAGTAAACCAGAGGCAGCCCTTGTCGTCGATGGCTTCTTTGCTGGTGTTAGGTTCGTTTAAGCTTTCTTTTTCGCTTGCATTTATTATTTTGCAAGAATTGTCATCTGTAAGTGGTGGGGGAGCTCCAGTGTCTTTTATGACCCCCCCTTTTCCGTCTAGCTGCTGGTTTTGTGAAGGACTTTCTCACTTTTCCTGATCTCATGATGGACCAGGGTCTGTGAGGTGGGCTTTGTTGCTGCTCTCTTTCGCTCCGGCCCTCCATTTAATTTAATTTAATTTAATTGTGGGTTTATATAGCGCTAGGAATCGACTCCCGGAGGAGTATCTCCACGCTTCGACCACTGGGGAACCCGTCCTGGCTCACCCTGAGAGATGGTCCCTAATGGGTATCTCTAAGGTGCAACCAAGCATCCCCGGCGGTCTGGGGGGGCCGTTGTGAAGATGAGGCATGCTGATGCCCAGAGTTGCCGAGTGTGGTTTCTGACTAGGGTAGGCACCGAGGCGAGAATTATCGAGTCCGCTGACCCTGGTCCACGACCCTGCCGCGTCGGGAATCGAACCCTGGTCCCGGGCCGTTCTCTGCTTACGGGTCTGCCGCCTCTAACCAGTGAGCCACACTTCTTTACTCCCACCGCGGCCCCTAGACAAGCTATCCTAGGGGTAGCATGGACTAAGCAGTCTTAGGCTAAACTCTGTAAAGGCATGTGAAGCAAGCCCCCCCGTGTAAGCCTCTAGATCCGCTGCGCAGGAGGGAGTGCCGGACTGGGGTTAGGCAGACCTTGACGCTACTTGTGTCAGTCTGGGGTGAGTCTTTGATCTCAGTATGTGGTGGATGAAGGGGAAGGGGGCTGCGAGACTGGGTGCCTGTTAAGTCCCTCTAGTCTTCCTCCTCAGACTTCCTCCTCATGTGTCTCTGTCTCTATCTCTGTCCCTGTCGTCACTGGAGGGGCGCGCAGGCTGGTGGGCTGGTGGCCAAGCCAGCGGTGCGTGTGCTGTGGTCGTGCTCTATAATCGCTCCCCACTCACTCACTCACTCACTCTCTCTCATGAGGCTCAGTGCTTGGGGGGTTGGGCTCTGGGGTCTGGTCAGGAGGCTCGGGGTTTGTGTTTACAGTCTCGACCTCAGCCCCTGCTTGCAGTCTCACCCCCTACCTCCGCCCTACCCAGAGGCAGCTCTCCCTCGCAGCTTCTTCCGTTGGCCTCCGCTGATGCCCTGCTGACCTGCTGTCTCACCAACTCACCGATTCTCCTGGCCCCTCGATCCTCGCTCCTTGGTTCCTTCTTTCCCCAGTTCGGGCTCTCCCCAGAGCCCCAGGATACCAGGATACCAGGGTACTGGAGATACTGGAGCCCCAGGAAACCACCGTAGGGGGCTGCTGGGATGCTGTGGTCCTGTCGGTCCGCCGTAAGCTGGGGGCTCTGAGCTGGCCAGAGCGTCCGGCGTTTGTGCAAGGTCTCTGCAAGGTCTCTGCTTCTCTGCTTCTCGGCCTCCCGTCAGCACAGCTGAAGGCGAGCAGGAGAGCAGAACATCAAGGTGCGGGGGGGCTTAGGCTTGGGCTTGGGGCGGAGGCGAAGGCTGGATACACCCGAGAGAAGCCAAGGAAGCCTCTCACAGCTCCCACCGCGGCCCCTGCTCGCTCGGCGTCTGTGTCCGTTCTGCTCTGCTTCGATAGAGCCGCGCACACGCTCGCCACCTGCTGGTCGAGTAGAGAATCACATGCTAAGAGTTCTAGTTCTAGTGATCACCTTGTACCATGCCAAGCAACCCTTATGATAATTGGTTGTAAGTCAACCTTATAGACAAGCTATCCTAGGGGTAGCATGGACTAAGCAGTCTTAGGCTAAACTCTGTAAAGGCATGTGAAGCAAGCTGTTTTACCATACACAATCCCCTTGAATACCAAATGAAAGGACACCACACAGATATATATTGAAAATATATATATATTTATTTCTACAAATATCCCCTATACTCTTTATGAGCACAGAAGCAAATGCGTTAAAACAAAACACAGTTTAAATATACAAAAGTTGCACAATTTGGATAAGCCCTAGGGGCCACCTAAACCATATAGTAAAATAGTGGTATAATAACCACTATGGGGAAAGGAAAGAGGCCTAGGGCCTAGGGAATCGCTGGAGCTGTTCGGGACTAGCAGTGATGAAGTCGGGAAAGGCCCGCGGGACTCGGGTGCAGCGCTTAAAGCGCACGCATGCACCAATGCAATGTCAATGGTGCGTAAAAGTTACAAAGTTAGTGTTTAAGGAACCTTCCGATGGACCTAGAAGGACAGAACTTTTAGACACAGGCACTAGAGGTGTATACCAGTGTGGGAACACCGGCGTTGCTCAGTTACCTCACCCACAGGAAGTGGGTGCACAGGTGCGAAATAGTGTCGGGTTTCGTCACGCAGGTCGATGGTGCTTGGAGCTGAAGATGCTGCAGGCGGGTCGTCGAGGAGAGTTCCGGTGGATCCAAGGGTGGATCGGAAGAGGTGAAGACCTGAAAGCAGAGGGGACAATGTTCAAAGTCACTAGCCAGTGACTACCGTGGAACCAGGATGGAACCAGGCAATGTCGGGTTCAAACTGGTGAAGAAGTGAAGATTGTCTCTGCAGCCACGTGGACACGAAGAGGTCGAGGACGTCCAGGCATTGGTCACGAGCTGTCCCACAAAGGCTCTAGCTGATGGCGGTGTCGGCTTCTCAGCAGGGCTCAACATCCTGTAATTGAGGGCGCCTGTTAGTATTTGCAGCGCTCCATGCGCATTTTCACATTAACTGCAGCTCCACACAGCATTCGCGTCCCGAGACTGCTGTGTGGGGCTGCAGCTATTGTTACAGTAAAAGCGTGCATAGCACGCTCAAATACAAACAAGTGGCAGCCTTTGCCAGCTTAAATGACTGGGAGCACTAAAAAACATAACTCTTGTTTCAGTAAATACGGCCTCTTGTTTCTAATTTATAATGGCTGCCACCCACACAGCACTCCCAGGATGCCAGCTTCATCTTCCTTTGCCTAAGGGGTCAGTCCATTGACATAGTTTTGTTGGCAAGTCAATCTCCTCCCCATGTCGCTCATCTCACCTCTCTATGGTCCTCATGTCTCCCTCGACCCCTCCAATTCTACCTTTCTTGCTCTTCTCCTATGTTTCTCCATCACTGTTTCTTTAATCTCTTAACCACCCTGTCCCCTCACCTTCCCTCCCTCCCAGATGTGTATCCCCTTCCCATATCTCTTACAGTTGCACCCACATGGCCTCCTCATCCTTCCTGTCTCTCACACCCTGCATTTTGTTATGCCCCCTCTCCCCCTTATCCCACCTCTCATTTCCCATTACCACCCGGTGCACCTCTCTGTCTCCCTCTCCTATTCCTACATCACACTCTTATGATGACACTACTGCTCCTCAACGGTCACAGTGATGCAACAAAGTGACAGGCTGGGCAGAATCTCGTGTGCCTTGCACTGGCGCCATTCCATGAAATTTACTTTAAAATAAAAATGCTTGTCAGACCTACCATCATTGCCTGACTGCCGCTCAACTGTGTGACATGCTGATAATATTTCCAGTTGTATTCTGACGTCACCCTCATTTTGATCTTGAAATATTTACATGTATTCAGCTGTTTGAGTACGTTTTGTGATCTTGACTGGGTTTGAATGTTCTAGAATATGAAACAACCAAATGGCAAAGCTAATGGGCCTTTTGGCTTTGTTATTGTTTGTTTTCTCAGTTTTCACAAAACTTTATTGATGTGGAACCTATCGGCCACACATCAATATTTTTAAAATAATTGTCAAAGAGCAAATGCATTTTTGATCTGAAAAGGACACTTTGCCATAGTTGTCAGTGACTCTTCAGGGCACTACTTTGTGTGTAGATTTACTTCTTGTGAAGGGGAAGAATGCCATCACGAGCAGTAAAGTTAGCCAATAGCTTGGCTCACTGTCCTGTTCCAAGCTGTACGCTGCGGTGGGTATGTATATGTGTGTGTGTGTGTAAAAAAAATAAAAAAAATAAAAAATATATATATGTATATATATGAGCAAACACATCCAACTGCCACGGAAACTCCATGGAAAGCAGGCACGGACACGAAGTAGCTTTGGAATCGGCATTTATTTCATAATGCAGGACGCCCTCAATCACGAGCATAGAGGGAGACGCGTTTCAGCCTTCAGGAGGCCTTTGTCAATCTAGTTTAGCGCTACGTAGCTCTTAAGTTAAATAGCCCATCCCACTCGCCCATTTAGTAAACATGAAAAACATACTATAGAGTATGGATTCCTATTGCAGTTTAAATACAGCATGCTTACACTCCCTAAAGCTCTTCGTAAACGTTAATGTAGGTAACACGCAACATACTACTATAAAGTGCACAATGCATTAACCAAAATTGCAAAGTTACCTAGAAAAGCAGGCAAAATGTATGATGAAGCATGCACAGTAATTAAAACACTGCTCAGTGGGATAATTGGGGGCACTTAAACTGATTAGCCAAACTAACATCCAGTGTTGCCAATTTATAATAAAATCATTATAAAATGTTTTTAAAAAACTGCTGCCATATATATTCATAATGTTCCTTAGTGACTGTCCATTGTCCCGATAGCTCGTATGAGCTCTTATCTACCCTGCCGCACTACGACATTTGACCTTGTCCAGGAAGGATAACAAATGTCTGCCATGTCGTTATTAATAGCTATCGCTGCCTAAGATCCCGGGACCAGTAAATATTTCCAGCGCATAGAATAGCCATATAACACTGTTACACAAATGTCCCATCAAAATTAACACGGGCACACGCTAGATCACTGCCTCATCATTCTCAGCATACTACTATATATATAACAATTTTTTTTCTGACAAAACCAAAGATTGCAGGGCCGTTATAGTTAGCTCAGGTTTGACTTGTATGAAACTTGTGAAAGTCAGCAGTTATAGTTAGCTGAGCTCACTATTGTAATTGTAATTTAGATTTATAAAGCGCTTTATCACCCAGAGGTCTCTAAGCGCTGTCAGAGGGAGAACCTAAACCAGGTGGAAGGGTTGGAGCTGAGGATGAAGACATCTGTTTTCTCCGAGTTGAGTTTCAGGCGGCTGCTCTTCAACCAGGTTGCAACGGCTTTCATCCCTTCTTGGAAGTTGTGCCTGGTGATATCGGGTTCCTTGGTGAGAGAGAGGATGAGTTGGGTGTCATCGGCATAGAAGACGATGTTTAGCCCATGGTTTCTGATGATAGTAGCGAGGAGGGCACTCCTAAGAGATATTGAAGAGGGTGGGGCTGAGGGAGGATCCTTGGAGTACTCTGTATCTGATCTCTGTCAGATCTGAGAGGAAGGGTGGGAGTCTTATTCTCTGTGTTCTGCCTGTGAGAACAGATCGTAACCAGGGTAGGGCCTTTCCTTGGATGCCGCCGTCGTGGAGTATGGTGGGCAAAGAGGGTGCGGATGTCATCTGTGGTGACGAGGAGGGCGATCTCTGTGCTGTGGTTGCTGCAGAATCCAGATTGAGAGGTGTCTAGGATATTGTTGGTTTCAATGAAGTGTGCTAGGTGGGGGTTGACTGCCTTTTCGATGACCCTGGCTGCGAAAGGGAGCATTGAGATGGGCCTGAAGTGCTTGAGGTCCGTCGGGTCTGCAGAGGGCTTCTGTAGGAGGGGGTTGACTTCGGCGTGCTTCCATTCTCCCGGGAATGTGGCGGTCTCGAGGGAGCAGTTGATTGTTCGACATTGTTGATTGTACGATGTAGCTCGAGTGTGATGGCTTTGGCAGCCCTGTGGAAGTTGTGCAGCGAGCAGGGGTCAGAAGGTGCTCCAGAGTGGATGCTCTTCATTGTCTTTAGGGTATCTTCTGTCGTGAGTGGGGAAGTGGCAGGCCCCTGGGCTGAGAATAGCCCGGGAGGAGGAGCCATGTGGCTCCCTCCCATTTCAGAGTTTGGCCCCTGGGGAGGTTGTGGTCCTGGGACCTCAGTGGGTTCTGGAGGCCCCCCCAAGCCAAATATAAAAAGCGCCGGGGAGGGACTGGGGGGGCGTCTTCATAGCCCCCCTATATTATTGCAATTAGCCTCGAGGAGATGGCTATTAGCACAAAATAACAAAAAGCACAATCTACATAACGTCTACGTTTCTCCCAAGTTTGGGGTAATTCTATTCAGTTGTTTGGGCTGTAGTAGTGTTGACGGGGTCCGATGGGAATTAACATTGCAAACGCACCCTTTTTTCCAACCCCATTTTTCTCAGCCCCCACTTTACCAATCCCCCTGAAACTTTCCATGTGCAACAAGATTTACCGGAGCACCTTTTTTTTGGAAAAAGTTTGCGAAGATTCGTCAAACTGTGCCAAAGTTATATAGCTCTAAATGTGTGTGTGTGTGTGTGTATGTGTGTGTATGTGTGTGTATATATATATATATATATATATATACATATATATTACCTACTGGCGGTCGCCAGTAGGTATATATAGTTAGGATTTTTTCTCTATGGGATTTTTGAAAATTCTATGTCTAATAACTTTGGCGTTTGTGGACGGAATTGGCTGAAATTTTCAGGAAAATGGCACATTTTGTTTCTGAGCAGCCCTTGAAAATTTGGGGGGGGTTCGTCAAGGGGGGGCCGAGAAAAAAGGGGGGTCCCAAAACGTGTTTTTAACATTGAGTTTTCCATAGGGCGGTTGGCCTCACTTTTAGCCCGAACGGCTGAATGGATTTGCACGAAACTTGGCAAAATTGTAGGGACTGGTAGCCCGATGTGCCTTTTGTAGGTCTCAATATATGTGCTCCAGTGGATTTTGAGAAATTAACGTTTAAAAAAAGATATATATCTGTAACAGCGGACCAGGCAGCGTCCCAGGACGCGTACTTTTCGCGCAACGGAGCTTTGTGAAGCGAAGCTGATTGGTTCTCCGGCGTCTGTCAACATTCCAAACAGTCCGTAGCGGCCGCCATCTTGTCTCTCGGTAGGATCGAGAGACAAGAGGAGGCCAAAGCGAAGGGGCAAATTACCATAAGGGGGAATAGTAGATCCTCGCTGACCCCCTAGGTTTGATGTGGAGGTTTTAAAAGGGCCCCGCGGGGCAAAAAAAAAAATAATAATAATAATCGAACGGCTGAATGGATTTGCACGAAACTTGGCAAAATTGTAGGGACTGGTAGCCCGATGTGCCTTTGCTAGGTCTCAATATATGTGCTTCAGTGGATTTTGAGAAATTAACGTTCAAAAAAAGATATATATCTGTAACAGCGCACCGCTTCGCGTACTTTTCGCGTTACGGAGCTTTGCGAAGCGAAGCTGATTGGCTCTCCGGTGTCTGTAAACATTCCAAACAATACGTAGCGGCCGCCATCTTGTCTCTCGGTAGGATCGAGAGACAAGAGGAGGCCAAAGCGAAGGGGCAAATGACCATAAGGGGGCATAGTAGATCCTCGCTGACCCCCTAGGTTTGATGTGGAGGTTTAAAAAGGGCCCCGCGGGGCAAAAAAAAAAAATAATAATAATAATCGAACGGCTGAATGGATTTGCACGAAACTTGGTAAAATATTAGGGACTGGTAGCCCGATGTGCCTTTGCTAGGTCTCAATATATGTGCTTCAGTGCATTTTGAGAAATTAACGTTCAAAAACAAGATATATATCTGTAACAGCGCTCCGCTTCGCGGAGATAAAATTATATCTGTATTACCTAGCTGTTGCTAACACCAGTTAGCGACGGCTAGTAGGAGATAGCGACCATCTTGGGCCCCACTTTGCATGTGAGTGATATTTATCACTAATGACATGCAAAGTGGGCATGCCAAGATGTTAGCGACTGGAAACAGTCGCTAACATCGCTATCTCCTATTATCAACTTTTGGAAATATTCGAGATAAGCGCGAATATCTCCAAAAAGTAACAGCTGCCCTGAGCAGTTCTTAGCCATGTTATGCAATGGGAGGTGGATAACATGGCTAAGAGCATTAGCTCGGTAATGCATGAATATCGCTGAGTTTTCAGCGATATTAATGCATTGCGGTCGTTTTTTATCGTATTTGCGATAAACCTTGATAATAGCAAGGTTTATCTGCGATAATTTCTGACGGTAAAAAAATCTTTGCAATGCATCGTTAGGGATAAATATCGCTTAACTTTGGTAATATGCCCCAACGTCTGTTAACGTTCGATTCGAAGGAAATCAGGAAGTGTTGAAAAACATTGTCTGCGCATCTTGTCTTTTTTCAAATGCCACACTTTTGTCGTGCACGGCAGCCATTTTAGATGCCTTGACCAGACCCACTCTGTGCACGCTGTCGATCCTTAGCATGGCTCCCCACCCTCGCAAGCATCTCACCCAGGCAGTGGTCACCCCCGCTCTCTGTCTTATGCATGGGTAATAAACATCCCCCCATCTGCGCTGCTCTTCCCTGAGAATCACACCCTGTGCCCGCCCGACACCTCCCTTTCGCCCTATTCACTACCGCACCCTCTGACACTCCTTTTCCTCTGTGTCCGATTGTCCAGGCTGGTCCTAGGCTATCAGCTAGCCCTGCAGATGTAGTTTATGGCCACAGCTGTAAAGAATCACCCCTCTTCAAAGGAGTTATAGTAGATCAAGGCCCACACTCGATGAGATCCGTCACAGCAGAAGCGTTGCTATTATCTGAAAACCATCCTGTATTGTGATTGGGGAGGGGACCGAGCGTGAAGCGGAAGATTCCAGGGATGACTCTTTGTACATCAAAGTTTTTACAATTATGTGTCACATTAAAAATATATAGCACTCCGACAAAGTAGTAAGATTATAAAACTTTAATAATTTATAAATATATACAAGAAAACAAAAATAGTAATAACATATAAACATTTTTAGGGAAAAACAACGAAGTAGCGGTCGGCTGTGCGAATAGTCCCAATGCAGCACAACGTCCAGATTTCCGGCGTGGGGCGTCGCGGGTGGTGGGTCATCAGTAGCAAACTGTTGTGCGAATAGTTCCAAGGCAGCAGAACGCGCCGAAATCTAGATGACACGAAAGTGATGTCTAGTAAGTTGCCACCCAGCAAATAACGGCGTGGGGCGTCGCGGGGGGTGGGTCATCAGTAGCAAACTGTTGTGCGAATAGTTCCAAGGCAGCAGAACGATGGCACCAAGGTGATGTCCAGTAAGTTGCCGCACTGGTTTTGGTATCCTACAATGCTGCTCCGAATAACGGCGTGGGGCGCCCCGGGGGAGGCGGCGTGAACGGGCCTCTCCAGGTGGAGTTTCATCTGTTGTAGTGGGGCGCCCCTTTACCGTTTCAGTTGCCATTCCGTCCGTTTTTGGTCCACTGTGTCAAAAGCCGCAATTCAGCTGAGTTGCGCCCACTCTTGCGGTGCAGCGATAGGCGGCTGTCACAGGACTCTCAAAATGGCGGCAGGCTCTTTCCTTTTTGGGCCTGGTCCACTGAAATGGCCCTGGGACACCTTGGAAATCGGACGCTTGTCTGCTAGGTCTTGGACCCCATTCTCGAAAGCGTCCCCTCCGCCTTGAGAATTCATAAAAAGTTTTGGGGGCCCCGACTCCTGCAGGCTTCTGGTGGGGAGCGGCTGCCATGATTGCTCGCGGAATGACCACGACGGAGCTACGAGATGGTGGTGCTCTCATGCTGACGCCAGTTTAGTCTGAAACATCCAGAAACAAGGTGGGGCTTTCATCGTTTGGGAAAAAAAAAAAAGTTTTCATCCAATGAAAAGTGTTGTTTTTAGGTCATATGATCAAGCCTTCCATCATTAGGAAACCAAAAGTAAAATGAACCAATGAAAAGTTTTATAAACAAGTCACATGACCTGTTATGCGGCATAGGGTATAAAATGCGGAGAAAATACGTTGGCACGTGAGGCGGCGTCAGTAGCGGACCGATGTGCGAATAGGCCGAAGGCAATACAACGCGCCAAGATCCGGATGGCACCGAGGTGGTGTCCAGCAAGTTGCAGCACTGGTGTGGCCATCCTACAATGCTGAAAGTCGGCGTGGGGCGCCCCGTTGGCCTGTGAGTTTGCGTCAGTAGCGGACCGATGTGCGAATAGGCCGAAGGCAGCACAACGCGCCAAGATCCGGATGGCACCGAGGTGGTGTCTAGTAAGTTGCCGCACTGGTGTGGCCATCCAACAATGCTGAAAGTCGGCGTGGGGCGCCCCGTTGGCCTGTGAGATGGCGTCAGTAGCGGACCGATGTGCGAATAGGCCGAAAGCAGCACAACGCGCCAAGATCCGGATGGCACCGAGGTGGTGTCTAGTAAGTTGTCGCACTTCTGTGGCCATCCTACAATGTTGAAAGTCGGCGTGGGGTGCCCCGTTGGCCTGTGAGATGGCGTCAGTAGCGGACCGATGTGCGAATGGGGCCAAAGGCAGCGCAACAATATTTTCTGACTGACACCACAAGGCGCTGAGATGCCAAGATCCGGATGGCACCGAGGTGATGTCTAAGTTGCGGACTGATGTGCGAATGGGGCCAAAGGCAGCGTAACAATATTTTTTGTATGGAAGATACCACTAGGCGTTGAGATGCCAAGATTCGGATGGCACCGAGGTGATGTCTAGCAAGTTGCTGTACAGGTGTGGTCATCCTACAATGCTGAAACTCGGCGTGGGTCGCCCCATTAGCCTGTGAGATGGCGTCAGTAGCGGACCGATGTGCGAATAGGCCGAAGGCAGCACAACGCGCCAAGATCCGGATGTCACCGTGGTGGTTTCATAGTTGAGAGGCACTTCATCTGCAGTGGGGCGCCGAGATCCGGATGGCACCGAGGTGATGTCTAGCAAGTTGCTGTACTGGTATGGTCATTCTACAATGCTGAAAGTCGGCGTGGGGCGCCCCATTAGCCTGTGAGATGGCGTCAGTAGCGGACTGATGTGCGAATGGGGCCAAAGGCAGCGCAACAATATTTTCTGAAGAGAAGACAGCAAAAGGTGCTGAGATTCCAAGATCCGGATGGCACCGAGGTGGTGTCTAGCAAGCTATGCAGTTGAGTTGTGTGCGCACTTGCGGCGAATAGGTCGAAGGCAGCATAACAATGTTTTTTGAATAGAAGACACCACAAGGCGTTGAGATTCGGTTACCACCAAGGTGATGTCTAGCAAGTTGCCGCACTGGTGTGGCCATCCTACAATACTGCTCCGAATAACGGCGTGGGGTGCCCGAAGGGGGGGGGAGCCGGCGTGAATGGGCCTTCCTAGGTGGAGGCTCGTCTGCTGTAGTAGGGGGCCCCTTTACCGTTTCAGTTGCCATTCAGCTGAGTTTCGGCTGCTCTTGATGCTACAGCGACAGGCGGCTGCAAGAGGACTCTCAAAATGGCGGCCTGTTCTTTGGATTTGGGCCTGGTCCACTAAAATGGCCCTGGGACACCTTAGAACTCGGACGCTCGATTTTTTTTCCCTTTCCTGTACATGCAAAAAAAGGTAAATGCCCGGTACGTTACACGCTTCATCTGCCACGATGAACTCTCCAGAGGAACCGAAAAAAAATATAGTTGTGGTAACTATACCATGCATCGTCATATGGAGAGGTGGCACCAATTAATTATAGTGCTGCATAAAAGAGAGATTTGGAGGAGAACCCCTGACCTGCTAGTACATTCATCAAAGAAGTGGCACTGAGAGCTTCAGAGGCAAGGGAAACGGTCCCAAATATTTAGAAGAACTTTGGAAAGATTAAAATGACATGTTTAGATTGTGGCAAATTAATTTCATGTGGACAGATGAGTGTTACTCTAATAAATACAGCATATAAACATCATCATAGTCGATGGTTGGTAGAGACATTTTGACTATATCCTGGACCTGCCCGTCCTCGCCCAAAATGGCGCCGGAATAAATGGGACTCGTAACTCCTTGTTGTGTACTGGTTGCAGAACCTTGAAATCACGAGATACGTATGCAGTTTTGAAGCACATGGCGGGCGGGGACGAGAATTGATTGACTATTTCGACATCCCTATTGATATTAAGTTCTGATGTGTTATTGATTACTGTACTGTTGAAAGTTCGAATTAACGTCACCCATGGTACTTGCCCGCAAATGTATATCTAGATAATTTTATTGTAACTGGCCCTGTCGTATTTTAATTATAAAATGTACGTCCACCGATTCCGTAACTGTTAGACACCTTAGTTCTTGCAACCTAATGGCCCGCCCGTTACGTTCCTCTACAGTGTAAATGTCTATTCATCATATACGATTACAGTTTGCTCTGTGGCAGGCCCACGTGGTTATAGGCTCGTATTTGTATAATGAAATTTTCACAATAAAGGTTTTTAAAAGAAAACATGGTAGTAGTATATACATTGGTAAAGTTTTTAATAATAGTGACTGTTTTAGAATCATTAAAAGGCAAGTGAAATAAAGCAGACCAATTACATGAAGGGTAAAAGGTATAATACGAAGGAACGCAGTAAAGATAAATGGTCAAGGGCTGTTGTGTTTTCTATTCCTGCAACATAAAGTGATCGATAAGAATCTCATATTCAGGCGTATCGGCGACTAAGACAGCAGGTCGACCCTCTTTTGCTCAACGGCTCCGTCATGGGACGAAGAAACGCTCTTTTTCTCGAAAAAAGAATATATTTTACTTGCAGGACAGTTGTAAAATTTCCGGGAAAGTACATTAGCCTGGAACATTATAACATATATTTAAGAAAAAATAATGTTCGGAAGTAATGAAAAGCGTAATTTTTAGGTCATATGACCAAGCCTTTCATCATTACAATAAGAAAAGTAAAATGAACCAATGAAAAGTTTTATTAACAAGTCACATGACTTGTTATGCTTACGTTACGCGCTGCGCGCCCCGGATGATTACCGGATGCGCTAACGCGGCGCGTCATATGACGCATTACGCGACAACGCAGGTCCAGAATATAGTCAAAATGTCTCCACCAACCAGCGGTCGGAACACAACCCCTTTCAGCAGGCTAAATAGTTCTGTTAAATGACAACAGAAGGGACAGGCAACAAGAACCATCAGTCAAAGAGGGGAGGGCTAGTTCTTCCCTACCGGGTTACATTGGGGCGCTACCGGAACTGATCGAATTGGTAGTCTACAGTGTTTCTGGATGTTTCAGACTGAAGCTGGGGTTAGCATGAGAGCAGCACCATTTCGTAGCTCCGTCGTGGTCATTCCGCAACCAATCATGGCAGCCGTTCTTTATCGTTATTTTGGGCGGGGTGGGTGGCGGAGCCGAGCTGTTTTGCAGCCATCATTGTGTGGAGTTCAGTTCATCTCACTAGTTTGGTATTTGTCATGAGGGGTTGTTCCTAATGTTTCTATTTTAGCGAGGTCAAAAAGAGATCCCATTAGTGGCCTACTGATTTTGCTCGATTCCTTTTCTTTTTTTTTTTTACACGATTTTTCGTTATCTGCAAAGACTAAACAGAGTATTGCGACTCTGTGTTTGTTTGTAAATAGAGAATGAACCAAAGAGAACTAATTCTAAAACAGTAAATACTTGGATAACAATCAATCAAATGGAGAGAGAAGCAGGCACGACGGATTACAACGGGGGCAAAGGCCTGCGTTAACTACCTTTCACTATCTGCAAAGAGAGAGTACTCCTAATAGAAATGAGGGGGGGGGGGCACCATTCAAAGCAGATCAGTGTGCATAAACACGAAAATGTTTTCACTTACCACGTACTTGACATTCGACAGCTTATGATATTTGCTATTAAAAAACCATTGAAATTCACTGAAAAAACCATAGGTTATAGACCATATATAGTTAGGAATTAGCATTTACAAAACCTTGAAAATTCACTGAAAAAACCATAGGTTATAGACCATATATAGTTAGGAATTAGCATTTAAAAAACCTTATTTTACTCACACAAAACCATTGAAATTCCATATATAGTTAGTTGCACTAACTATATATTGCGCACCCGCAATCCACTGCTGATCATGTCACATATTACATCATTCATGACATGGTCAGTGACATCACTGATGACATCACTGATGACATCTCAAATGACATCACTGATGACATCACTGATGACATCTCATTTGACATCATTCTTGTGCTTATACGATAAACCTCTTCAGACTCTAATATAACCTTAGATACACTCAGTGTATACAGACACTCACACACTGCCACTCATCCATGGAGTTACTCACACACCCAGTCAGTCATGCAAAGAAACAATCTCACCTCCATTTCTTCAACTATACAGTTAAACGCACCTTACTTATTGAAACATATACTAACACATATTTACTCTCTTATACAATCCCTGATACAAGTTCACAATGATCGATACAACCACTCACTCATTCAGTGGCTCTCATGCACAGTTATTTATATATGCCAACTCTCACATGTACTGTGTTTTACATATGTACTTACTATGACATGTAGCATTGAGATATCCATTCACTCATCAATACACTCATGCACACAGTCAACTGCCCATGTAGCTGTTTCCACATGCACTCTTGAACTCATACACCTAGTGAATAAACTGCTCACACATCTATGCATAGAGTCACACACCTTCCAGCCACCCCCACACAAACTCAATCTCCCATAGAAATACTTGGGCAACCAATTAATAACACATATAGCCTCTCGTATAGCTAATGATCAACACATGCAGCAGTTTACAGAACAACAGACATAATGATGCACAAATTTAGACAGTTTAGTCACTAACCCATGCACTCAGTGAGATACATTTAATCACTCACTCATACAGTCAGTCATGCACCTACTAAATCCTTCGTCCAGACACTTATACATCCACTCATTCTTCAATATGTAAGACATATTTAAACTTTACAGAAACACACAGTCACTGGATGATGTCATCAGTGATCTCATCAGTGATGTCATTTGAGATGTCATCAGTGATGTCATCAGTGATGTCACTGACCATGTCATGAATGATGTAATATGTGACATGATCAGCAGTGGATTGCGGGTGCGCAATATATAGTTAGTGCAACTAACTATATATGGAATTTCAATGGTTTTGTGTGAGTAAAATAAGGTTTTTTAAATGCTAATTCCTAACTATATATGGTCTATAACCTATGGTTTTTTCAGTGAATTTTCAAGGTTTTGTAAATGCTAATTCCTAACTATATATGGTCTATAACCTATGGTTTTTTCAGTGAATATATATATATATGTGTGTCATTGTGTAATTGTGTGTGGATGTGTGTGTGTATATATGCATGTGTATGTATATAATATGTGTGTATATATGCGTGTATACATGCATGTGTGTGTGTGTGTGCATATATATATATATATATATATATGTGTATATATATATATTGCCTACTGGCGGTCGCCAGTAGGTATATATAGTTAGGACCTAGTTACTATAGGAAATTCCGAACATTCTATTGGGAATAACTTCAGCGCCGATTGAGGGATCTGTTTGTAATTTTCCTTAAATGTGCCTCGCTCTGCTTCGCTCCTTCCCTGAAAGTTTCAGGGGGATTCATCAAGCGGGGGCCAAGAAAAAAGGGGAGTCCCAAAACGTGTTTTCCCCATGTTAATTTCCATAGGGATATTCTGACACGGTAACAGCTCGAACGGCTGAACGGAATTACACCAGATTTGGCAAAATGGTAGGGACTGGTATGCAGTAGTGCCTTTTCTATATTTGGTGAAAATCCCTCTAGTAGTGTTGAGAAAATTGAATTTGAGCAAATTATATATCTATATGCGCTCAACATTCTATTGGGAATAACTTTGGCGCCGATTGAGGAATCTGCGTGTAATTTTCCAGAATTTTGGCCAGCTCCGCTCCACTCCTTCCCTGAAAGTTTCGGGGGGATTTGTCAAGCGGGGGCTGAAAGGGGGGTCCCAAAACGTGTTTTCCCCATGTTAATTTCCAGAGGGACCTGTAGACACGGCTACAGCCTGAACGGCTGAATGGAATGACACCAAACTTGGCAAAATGGTAGGGCCTGGTATGCAGATGTGCCTTTGCTATGTTTAGTGAAAATCCCTCCAGTAGTTCTTGAGAAAATTTAATTTGAAATGTTTCAAATGGCATTTTCCATGGGATCTTTAGACACGGCTACAGCCTGAATGGCTGAACGGAATTACACCAAACTTGGCAAAATGGTAGGGACAGGTATGCAGTAGTGCCTTTTCTATATTTGGTGAAAATCCCTCAAATAGTTGTTGAGAAAATTGAATTTGAGGAAATTATATATCTGTATGCGCTCACCGTACGCGACGCGTACCGTACGCGTACGTTCGCATACCCTTACGTGCGAGAGCGAGTTTCTGATTGGCTGGCAGTCAACTGTCAACATTCTAAACTGTCCAAACCAGGAAGTGTTGGCCACCATCTTGTTTTTCAGGAGAACTGGGGCACAAGAGAGCACAAAACAAGAGTGGAAAACACAAAAAGGGGGCAGGGTAGAGACCCCCCCAACCCTCTAGCCCTTCTCAGGGGGTCCCAAAAGGACCGCCAAGGGCAAAATAAAAAATAATAAATAAAAAAAAAACACGGGGTACGCGTACGGTATGCGTACCTTGCGTGTACCCCGCCATTAAATTTTTTTTCACACTTGGTCGTCCTTCTGGGACCCCTTGAGAAGGGCTAGGGGGTCAGGAGGTCTCTACCCTGCCCCCTTTTCGCGTTTTCCACTGTTGTTTTGTGCTCTCTTGTGCCTCACTTCTCCTGAGAAACAAGATGGCTGCTCAGGTGGTCCCAGAAGGATAATAACATATATACGTTATCCGCTAATAGAATTAGCATTTACAAAACCTTTGAAATTTATTGAAAAAAAATATAGGTTTCACGCCTGATATAGTTAGGAATTAGCATTTAAAAAACCTTGCAAATTCACTGAAAAAAAACATAGGTTTCAGGCCTTATATAGTTAGGAATTAGCATTTAAAAAACCTTGCAAATTCACTGAAAAAACCATAGTTTTCAGGCCTTATATAGTTAGGAATTAGCATTTAAAAAACCTTGAAAATTCACTTAAAAAACCATAGGTTTCAGGCCTTATATGGTTAGGAATTAGCATTTAAAAAAACATTTAAATTGCTCCTATATAGTTGGTTGGCCTAACTATATTTTGCGCACCCGCAATCCACTACTGATGATGTCACATATTACATCATTCATGACATGGTCAGTGACATCACTGATGACATCACTGATGACATCTCATTTGACATCACTGATCACATCACTGATGATATCATTCATGTGATAATACGATGCACCTCCTCACACTCTAATATAACCTTTGATACACCCAGTGTTAAATACAGACTACCATTCTTGAAACCATTGACACACCAATACCAGTTACTACATACGCATTCACTGATTCCTAGGTCTACACACACATTCACTCATTCACCCATAGAATCACTCATACATACAGTCACTCATCAATACAACACTATCATATGCACTCATACACCTATACAGACACTCACACACTGCCACTCATCCATGGAGTTACTCACACACCTAGTCAGTCATGCAAAGAATCAATCACACTTCCATTTCCTCAACTATACAGTTATACACACAACACCTTACTTATTCAAATATATACTAACACATACTTACTCTCTTATACAATCACTGATACAAGTACACAATGATCCATACAGGCACTCGCACATTCAATGGCTCTCATGTATAGTCATTTATATATGCCAACTCTCACATGCACTGTGTTTTACATATGTACTTACTTGGACATGTAACACTGAAATATCCATTCACTCACCAACACACCCATGCACACAGTCAACCGCCATATAGCTGTTTCTACATGCACTCTTGAACTCATACACCTAGTGAATCAACTGCTCACACATCTATGCACAGAGTCACAAACCTCCCAGCCACCCACACACACACTCAGTCTCCCATTCAAATATTTGGGCAACCAATCAATAACCCATATAGCCACTCATATAGCTACTGATCAACACATGCAGCAGCTTACACAACAACAGACATACTGATGCACACATTCAGACAGTTTAGTCGCTAACCCATGCATTTAGTAAGACACATTATCACTCACTCATACAGTCAGTCACGCACCTACTAAATCCTTCATCCAGACACTTGTACATCCTCTCATTCTTCAATATGTAAAACATATTTAAACTTTACAGAAACACACAGTCACTGGATGATGTCATCAGTGATGTCATCAGTGATGTCAAATGAGATGTCATCAGTGATGTCATCAGTGATGTCATTTGAGATGTCATCAGTGATGTCACTGACCATGTCATGAATGATGTAATATGTGACATCATCAGCAGTGGATTGCGGGTGCGCGAAATATAGTTAGTACAACTAACTATAAAGGAGCAATTTCAATGTTTTTTTAAATGCTAATTCCTAACTATATAAGGCCTGAAACCTATGGTTTTTTAAGTGAATTTGCAAGGTTTTTAAAATGCTAATTCCTAACTATATAAGGCCTGAAACCTATGGTTTTTTAAGTGAATATATATATACATTGATAATCTGCGCGACGCTTGTTTCAGGTCTCTCCCTAGTAATAACGCGATAGCGTTTTTAAATTACCTTTTTGTGCATTTGGTTTAATTTTATTTTAGGACTGTATCCCCTGGTTTTAGTTTGCCCTTCACTTGCACTGTAATCGGCTTTCCACCGCCCTTGGCGGGTCCTAGACATCTCGTTCCGAGCGGAGCGGCCATTTTGGGGGTAGAAGTGGACGCCTGGCGGCGCCATTGTTGTTAGCAGGCTAGCTGTCACCAGGACAGGCTAGACCTGCATTTAAGGCGGGCTTTTCAGGCGGGCTCCCTTCCATTGATAATCTGCGCGACGCTTGTTGCAGGCAGGCGTTTTCAGGTCTCTCCCTAGTAATAACGCGATAGCGTTTTTAAATGAACTTTTTGTGCATTTGGTTTAATTTTATTTTAGGACTGTATCCCCTGGTTTCAATTTGCCCTTCACTCGCACTGTAATCGGCTTTCCACCGCCCTTGGCAGGTCCTAGACATCTCGTTCCGAACGGAGCGGCCATTTTGGGGGTAGAAGTGGACGCCTGGCGGCGCCATTGTTGTTAGCAGGCTAGCTGTCACCAGGACAGGCTAGACCTGCATTTAAAACGGCCCTTCTGACGCGCAGCGTTTTCGCGCAGCGTGAGTGCCGCAGTAACGCCGGAGTCACGCTAGAGTCCAGCCCGTCTGCGCCCATCCGCGCTAAGGACGGGATAATGGTCGGGATACCCGGGGGTATATGCAGCCTAGAGGTAGAGTTGCCTGCCAGACATATCTATACCATTCATGATATGCTCGCCTTAAAACCTTCTTGGCGACCATGCCACTCCTCCTGCTCCCCTGAGGTACTCCGATTCCCTCTGTGCTGTGGATGCCTTTCCAGCCATGGTCGACTGCCGGTTGGCATCCTCCATGGGCAGCCCCCCCCCCGCCTGCCTTCTGGGTACCACCAGTCCCAGAAAGGAAAGCGGATTTCTCATTAATGCGAGATCTTTGGTGAGAAACAATATCGCTTTTAATGACTTCGTTTCAGCAAGAAAACCCACTTGGGTATTTCTAACTGAAACCTGGGCCTCTGACCACTCTGGCCCGGATTTGGTGACTGCGATACCGGAGGGGTATGCGTTGGCCAGGCTGGATAGGGTTGGGCCCTAGAGGAGGGGGATTAGGAATCCTGTATAGGATTTCATATTCCTGTCGCATTCTCGAACTGTCTAGTCCTTCTGACCTTTTTCAAGCTCTTCATTTCTCTATTGCTCTTCCCTTGGCTAGTCCTTTTGTTGGGGTATTGATCTATAGGCCCCCAGGTCCTAGGACTGATTTTACTCAGTCCCTGCTTCACATCTTGGAACCCTATTTTGGCTGTGTCCAATTAAGGGTCCTGGGTGACCTAAACTTCCACTTGGATAATATTACTTCCAGAGATTCAAGTACCCTTCTGGACTCCTTATCCGCCTATGGTCTTCAGCAGTTGGTCAAATCCCCCACTCACCAGGCGGGCCACATCTTAGACGGGGTTTTCTCTAATGATCCTGGGCTACTGATTGGCCCCCCTATTCCTCTGAGCTGGTCGGACCATCTGGCCGTCCCTCTGGAACGTCAGGAGCCTCCAAGTAAATCTAATTGGTCACGCCCCAGTAAATTGGTACCCTGAAGAGACTTCAGGAAGGTCACCAATGCCTCTCTCGCCCCTCTGATTTCAGATTGCTGTCATTAGCTCAGCTAAGGATGTTAATGTGGCCACTGCCAAATTGACGACTGCTGTCTCGACAGCAGTGGATTTATTGGCTCCTGTAACCCTTCGTTACTCCGCTAGGCAGAGACCCTCTGCCCCGTGGTTTTCGGAGCCTTTAAGACTTATGAGACAGGACGCAGGAGGCAGGAAAGGCTATGGCGGACAAGATGGGATCCTTTAGAGAGGGAGAAACATAAATCTCTTCTTAAGGATTATAAGATGGAGGTTATTAGGGCGAAACAAGAACACTTCGCTCATCTTACTACCACTTTTACCTCCCCGCGAGATCTTTTTAAGATCGTCGACTCCCTCTGCACACTGCAGATGCCCGATCCCACAATATGTTCCCAGGTCCTCTGTGATCAAATCGCAGGATTCTTTCACACTAAGATCTCAGACATTCACGAGGCCCTTGACTTACTAAAGGCTGTAACTCTTCCTGTTTCCCCGGATGCCGTCCTCTCCTCTCTCGAAGCTGATGTCCCTGCCACCACCGTGAGCTTATCTGTGTTCCCTCCTCTCTCTCCCCAGGACATTGATTTGCTTTTAAGCAATCTGAGGTCAGGGTCTCCTCTAGACCCCTGTCCCCTTAAAGTCCTGAAGGAGTGCAGAGACACCCTTTTGCCCCCGTTCTTAGACATCATGATCAGAGCAATGAGGGATGGTATCTTTCCTGATCAATGGAAGAGTACTGTATTCAAGCCCCTCCTTTAGAAGCCCTCCTTGAACCCAGATGTGCTCAAGAATTTCCGCCCTATTTCCTTGCTCCCCGCCCCTGCCAAGATGCTGGAGTCCCATCTAAATAAGCATCTGCCGGCGTTCTTGGACCACTCGGGACAGTTAGATCAATCCCAACATGGCTTCAGAAGGGCCCACAGCACGGAGACGGCCCTGACGACAGTGCTTGACGACATCCGCACTGAGGTCGATCAGGGCCATACCTCCCTGCTGATTCTTTTAGATCTGACGGCCGCCTTCGATACCCTGTCTCCCTCTGTTCTAACATCTCGTCTGAGGGAGATAGGGGTAGATGGTTCGCCTGAATCAGAGGGAGCAAACGGTTAAGCTTGTAGACTTTTTATCTCCTCCCTGTCCTGTGCAATGTGGGGTCCCCCAAGGGTCGGCACTAAGTCCGACCCTGTTTAACATCTATGTGGCCCCACTTGCCAGGTTGGTGAGATTATACGGGATGGAGATAGTCTCCACTGCGGATGATACACAGATCTTAGTGTCCTGCCCCCGTTCGGTGCCCCCCCCATACACCTTTTTAGAAGTTGTATGGAGGCCGTGGCTGGGTGGAGGATTAACAACTCACTCAAACTGAACGGGGTGAAGACAGAAGTTCTGGTGTTTGGTGGCAATGCTAACATCTGGACCGCCGAATGGTGGCCTCCATCATTGGGAACCTGTCCTACTCCTACAGAGTCTGCTAAGAACCTGGGAGTAATTATGGACTGGGACCTTTCAATGGCACAGCAGGTAAATAGAACAGTATCTACCTGTTGGGGCATCATTAAAGTACTCCGTAAAATCAAGCATTACCTGTCTCCGCAGGCCCGTAAGCAGGTCGTTTTTGCATTAGTGGCCTCACGGCTTGATGATTGTAATGCTTTGTACGCAGGAGCTAACAAGGGTCTTCTGCAGCGTCTCCAGACAGTACAGAATGCGGCGGATAAATTCGTGCTGGACGCTCCTAGACTATCTTCCGCCACGGTGGCCAGGAAAACTCTACACTGGCTCCCTATTGAGTCTAGGATTGCCTTTACGACTCTCTGCCTGACCTACGGGGCGCTCACTGGCAAGGGGGCTGAGGGCGTGAGGAAGTTGCTACATCCTTACGCTCCGGAGAGAGCCCTCCGTTCTTCGTCTAAGAATTTGCTGGTAGTCCCCCGTGTTCGCCGAACCAAATGGGGCGGGAGGGCTTTTTCTGTTGTAGCCCCTAAATTGTGGGATAGTCTTCTGTATGAAATTAAAACACAGCCATCAGTCCAGAACTTTCGGAAGGCCCTGAAAACGTGGCTTTTCTCCAAGGCCTACCCGTAGTGCTTGTTATCTGACCATTTTATGATATTGTTTTTAGGCGCCTTGATGCCTCTGGGCTTAGTCGCGCAATATAAGACTTTTACCATTACCATTACATATACACACACACATACCAGATTTAAAATAAAGCTATGAGTCAGGTAGGCTCCTTGCCTTGTATTGAAGTCACATTTGGAGGCAAGGAGTCCTATGAGTGTCATCAGGGGCGCTGTTCTCATTGCAAATGATTCTACAGTGAAGTTAGGGTAACATATGGTGATTTTTCCTACATTAAAGGTCTGCTATCGCCAAACTATGATACATTTTTTATACTATACTTCCATCTTTTAAGCGCTATATCTTACAGTTGTTGCTATTGCTCTCTACAACTCTATGCCACTCCACCTCACTCTACTCTCTGGCCCTCCACAACACTCTACATTTTGCCACTATACTCGATAACACCACTTTGTGTCACCACTTGACACCACCACTCTGCTACCACTACTCTCAACGCCCCTCTAGGGCCCTGGACTTCTTGCCAATGTATTTTACACCACTGTACCATATACCTCTTCACTCTACGACAGTCTACTCTGCCACACTGCACTCTCTGCCACTGAACTCTACGCCACTGCACTCTAAGCTGCACCACTATTTTACTCTGCACCCCTGCACTCTTGATTCTCAGCTCTACAAGACTGCATTCTCTGAAACTGAACTCAATGCTCGCTACTCTGCACGACTAGAGTCTAAGTCGCTGCAATCTGCATTGCTCTACGCCACTCTAATCTATTCTGTACCATTGCACTCTACACTACTCTGTCACTGCACTCTGCTCCACTCTGCTCTACACCTCTGCAATCTACCATGCACCACTCCACTCTATGCCACTCTTCTCTGAAACAATCTACTTTACACCACTGCAATCTACTCTGCACCCTACATCGCTCTACTCTGCGCCAATGCACTCTACACCACTCTACTCAACCAGTGCACTGTACGCCAGTCTACTCTGCACCACTGTTTTTTACACTGCTTCAATCTAGGCTACTGCACTTTAACACACTAAAAGCTTTGATACTCCACTCAGTGATGCTCTACTCCATAAACCTCTACTCGACTCTTTGCAACTCCACTCTACAACACTACTACATGCTATGTCACTCTTCAACACTACTCAAAAACGCTCTACCTAACCCCCTCCATGCCAATTTAGTCCACTCTATTCTACAACATACTACTCCGCTCTACTCCATGCCACTCCACTCAGACACTTGATTCTACAACACTTTACTTCACTCTGCCATTCCACTCTCCTACACGACTCCACTTTATGCAACTCCACAGCAATCTAGTCTACGCAACAATTAATGCCACTCTGTTCTACACCACTCCATGACACTCTGTCGCTAGAATCTATGCTACTTCATCACATTGCACTTTTCAACATGCAACTCTTCTTTACCCCACTAACTTTTAGCCGTGCTGAACAGCCACGCTCGTGTACAATATGGCTAAAACATATTGGCAAAGACAATAGCTCTTGCAAAGGCCAGACAATTTGGCTTTGCCAAGGCTTGTTCATTTTAACCGATACTACAGACCATCAATAAAAGACATTGGCAAGTCACATGGTCCAAAAGGCAAAACCTATTGGCTCTGCCAATGCTTGTTTTTGTAACCATTATTTGCTCTGCTAACAAAGTAATAAAACTGTGTATTTCTTAACATCTTGTGAATGTCAAACAAGTATTACTACTGGAGATCATCCTAGAATAATACTTCTGCATATTGACACCGCCATGCAGTAAGCCAGAACCCATCCTGCGGAAATACATCCCCGTTATTTATTAATCAACTAGTACGGTTCCAGTCACATTCTAAAGTTATCCTTGGATCATCCATGAGTAATGCAGCCTCATTCTGAAGTCCTCACAAAATGATTCTGTAATAATACAGCCCCATCCTGAAATACTCAAAAGATCATCCTGGAGTAATCCACCCTAATCTGAAATCATCATGGGATCATTCTGGAGTAGTACAAGGTCATCACATGTTTTCCAATGAAGTAATCAGGGACCCATCCTGGAGTAATCCACCCTAATCCTGTAACCAGCATTGGATCATCCGGCAGTAGTTCAAGCTCATCACATCTTTTCCACTGAAGTAATCGGGCCCTAATCCTGGAGTAGTTTCTCTGATGACTCTAGATAAAGTCATCCCATTTACATATTTTGCCCTGTGGGCAGACTTCAGGATGGCTTCGGATGACTTCCCCAGTTAATTGCAGGAATCGCTTGGCTGAAGTCATCGATTGACTTCAGAATCACTCCAAGATGATCTTCCTATTTGACTTGGGACCCCACCCAGCCGCACATTCAGCCTGGCCCCCGGACCGACTCGTCTGCTGGCCTACGATTCATTCAGGTAACCATTCTCCGACCTCCCTCCCCGACCCGCTCTGTTTTAATAACCCTTGCCCACTGCTTCTTACACGCCGCTGTTTTTTTCCCCCAGGACCGGCCAATTTTGAACCAATATGGAATTCTTGATCCGCCGCAGATGCCTGTTTTATTTCAAGTAAATCACCAGCGCTGCACTCACATTCCCTGCCCCCACCACTCCGTAATCACGGTTATTTACGTACCACCTTTACCCCCCCAGGATCTTCGATCCCACGCTGGACGTCTAGAGACTGGGACCTGTCGTCCCACTATGCTTTTTACCTCACCGCTCACTGTCTAAATTAAGATTCCCCAGTAAGTAGCTCTTGCCCTCGCCTCTCCGATACTCCATGTTCCCCCCGGATTGAGCAGCATTCCTAACCCTACACCTGTATCCTCCTTACGATCAAACACGCTTGGTCCACCCTCATTGACAACCAGAAACAAAAGCACCATCGTTTTGTGCATACCACCGATACATATCACAGGTATGTGAGACTGTCTATCTCGCAATCCCGCTTCTACCTGCCAGCCCCGAGGTTCTCACTTGCTGGTCCTAACCTTTTCAGCTTACTTGAATGTGGCCATTCCTTCGTGATACTACTCTGTATCAGTACAAATTTTAAATTCTTATACGGCATCTCATTGTAAAATTAAAATCTCGGGTTACAGTTCAATCACTCCATTTTTTGCATACAACCTGCTTAATGATAAATGTATAGTTCATTTTGACAAGCATGTCGGAATTATCGGCAGAGGTGTAAACATTTTATAAATGATCTGCTTACCGTAGGGGTAAGCCGCGTTTTCGTCATTGTGGAATTCTGATTATGTTGGGGCACATTATATGAGAGGTTGGATTTTACCAATGCCCTGTGTGTTAGTTACTCCTTTATGCAAATCTAAATGCATTCAGCCTGGAAACCAGTCTGCACCCACACACCCTAACGCATTAAATCACCAACTCCTCTCCAATCTAACTCTACGCTGGGAGAGGTTGGAAATTTACTCCTGTCGCAGACATCTATAACAAAAAAAAAAACATCCGGGGGGGGTGATGGAATGTATTTTTTTTTGGGGGGGGGGCGTTCAGCATGCACAAATATGCTTGAGTATATTTGCTAATAAAAACAATTAATTTTTACACTTTTGCTATGAGTACGGTTCACAGGCCTACTTCTATAAACTCTTGTGAATTCCTGATAGTCGTAAATCTGCACGAATGCCATCACGCACATGGAGGTGCCCTTTTTAGACTTTCTCTAAGGTTTTAGGTGTTAATATGTTTATTTTTATGTTACTGGTAATGTTGCCCATGGTTTTACAGTGATTCTCGATTATTAATCTTTGTTTGAGTTATTTTAGTATATTAAACCCATTTTACTAAATGGTGCCTTGGAGAAATAGCTTTTAAAGCTGCACCCCAGTTGACAAAACAAAAACAACATTTTCTTGCAGATTTTTTGTGTGTATTATGTTTTGAAAGCAACAATCGCTTATCTTAATTGCATGGTTATGTAATTGTTTGCATGTAAATAGGAAACAGTGTGGCAGCATTATAAATTGCCTTAAATTGGTATGTGTTGCTTCAGGGTGTACATTTTTATACTGGAACCATTGTTAGTAATGCAACCTGAGCGCGCAAATCACTCCATTTCATGACAGTGCTTGCCTTAGTAGTAAAGGTTTTGCCTTATTGAATAATGTATAAGAACTTGAACAGCTGTTTCGTATGGATACACATGTTTCATCATTGAAACACCTTATCTTCAAGTTCAAATTCAAGTTCAAGTTCAAGTTCAAGAATTTGTATAGCGCACTACTCACCCAGAGGGTCTCAAGGCGCTTGGGGAGGAGGTTATTTATTTATCGAATATCCAGGTTTTAAGTTCTTTTCTGAAGGAGATGTGGTTCTGTGTAAGGCGGAGGTGAGTGGGGAGTGAGTTCCAGGTCTTGGCCGCCAAGTAGGAGAAGGATCTGCCTCCCATGGTGGATCTTTGGATACGCGGGACTGCGGCGAGGCCTTGATTGGAGGATCTTAGTTGGCGGGTGGGTGTGTAGAAGGATAGTCGAGTGTTGAGGCATTCGGGTCCTAGTTTGTAGAGGGCCTTGTGTGCGTGGGTGAGGAGACGGGATGTTATTCTCTTGTTGACAGGAAGCCAGTGGAGGTCTTTCAGGTGGCCGGTAATGTGATCTTGGCGAGGGATGTCCAGAATGAGTCTCGCCGATGCGTTTTGGATGCGTTGGAGTTTTTTCTGTAATTTGGCTGTGATTCCGGCGTAGAGGGTGTTTCCGTAGTCTAGTCGACTCGTAACTAGTGCGTGGGTGACAGTCTTTCTTGTCTCGGTGGGGATCCAATGGAAGATTTTTTTGAGCATACGAAGTACGTTGAAGCAGGAGGATGAGACGGCGTTGACTTGTCTGGTCATCGAGAGGGAGGAGTCTAGGATGAAGCCTAGGTTGCGAGCGTGGTCTGTGGGTATGGGTGCGGAACCTAGATCCGAAGGCCACCATGAGTCGTCCCAGGCAGAGGGAGATGATCCTAGGATGAGCACTTCCGTTTTGTCCGAGTTAAGTTTTAGGCGGCTGTTTTTCATCCGTATGGCTACTTCTTTCATGCCTTCGTGAAGATTGGTTTTGGCGGTGTTGGGGTCTTTGGTGAGGGAAAGGACCAGCTGGGTGTCGTCAGCGTAGGAGATGATATTGAGGTTGTGTTGGCGCGCGATGGGAGCGAGTGGACTCATGTAAACGTTGAAGAGGGTGGGACTGAGTGATGATCCTTGTGGAACACCGCAGATGACTTCGGTGGCCTCTGATTTGAAAGGGGGGAGGCGGACTTTTTGGGTTCTTCCGGTGAGGAACGAGATGATCCAGTCCAAGGCTTTACCTTTTATGCCGATGTTGCTGAGGCGATGTATGAGGGTGTTGTGACAGACAGTGTCGAAGGCGGCGGAGAGGTCGAGTAAAATGATGGCCACTGTTTCTCCGTTGTCCAGTAGTGTTTGGATGTCGTCTGTAGCTGCGATCAGGGTGGTTTTGGTGCTGTGTTTGGCTCGGAAGCCGGATTGTGAGGGATCGAGGGAGTTGTTGGATTCGAGGAAGGCGGCGAGTTGGCTGTTGACGGCTTTCTCAATGACTTTGGCCGGGAATGGGAGGAGAGATATGGGGCGGTAGTTTTTGAGTTCAGAGGGGTCTACCCTGCTGTGGGTTTCTTCAGGAGGGCGCTGACTTCGGCATGCTTCCAACTTTCTGGGAAGGAGGCAGAGTTGAAGGAGCAGTTGATGACGTCACAGAGATGGGGTGCGATGATGGAGTCTGCTTTGTTGTAGATGTGGTGTGGGCATGGGTCGGTTGGTGAGCCAGAGTGGATGGAATTCATTAGGCGTATGGTGTCTTCAGTGGTGATTGGGTTCCAGACGATGAGGTTGTTAGAGGGCGGTTTAGGTTCTGAGGGGGTGGAGAGGATTGATCGTTGGAACTGTTTTCGAAGCTGTTATGTATGTCTGCGATTTTGTTGTAGAAGAAGGAGGATAACGAGTCGCAGAGGTCTTGGGAGGGAGTGATGTCGTTTGAGGCTGCGGTGGGGTTGGTGAATTCTTTGATGATGTTGAATAGTTCCTTGCTGTTATGGGCGTTGTTGTCGAGTCGATTCTTGAATGCTGATTTCTTGGTAGATCGAATCAGCTGGTGGTGTTTGCGGGTGGCTGACTTGAAGGTGGTCATGTTGTCGGTGGTTGGGTTTTTTCTCCATGTTTTCTCGAGAGTACGGCATAGCTTCTTGGATTTCTTAAGGTCATCGTTGAACCAGGGGGCCTTTTTGTTGCCTTGTTTGGTGTGGTGGTTTTTCAAGGGTGCTAGTTCGTCCGCGCTGTGAGTGATCCATTGTTTGAGTTTGGTGGCGGCTTGGTTTGGGTCCGATGAGAGGGCGGGTGGGTTCTGGTTGAGCGATGTGAGGAGTTGGTCGGTGGTGATTTTGTTCCATTTTCTCCGGGGGATAGGTTGTGGGGGGTTGTGGGTCGAGGTGGTTTTGTAGCTGAAGTGAACAACAGTGGTCCGTCCAATGGAGATCAGTGGTATGATCGAAGGAGATGTGTTTGCTGGAGGTGAAGATTGGGTCGAGCGTATGTCCGGCTACGTGGGTGGGGGTGTCAACAAGTTGTTTGAGGCCGAGATTGGCCAGGTTGTCAAGAAGGGTGGTGGTGTTGTCGTTTTTCTTTTCCAGGTGGAAGTTGAGGTCTCCTAGTAGAATGTAGTTCTCGGAGGGGAGGGCATGGGCACTGATGAAGTCAGTGATGTCTTCGCTGAATTGTTTACGGGTTCCTGGAGGCCTATAGATGAGGGTGCCTCTGAGTGTGGTCCTAGGGTCGGTGTGGATCTGGAAGTGGAGGTGTTCGGCGGTTGTAAGGTTATCTTCGGAGCTGGACGTGATTTTGATAGTGTTCTTGTGGACGATGGCGATGCCTCCTCCTGTTTGGAGGGTGCGGTCTTTCCGGATGATCTTGTAATAGTTCGGGATGGCTATGGCGATGTCGGGTGCTGATGATGCGTTCATCCATGTTTCAGTAAGGAAGGCGACGTCCGGTGATGTGGTGTCGAGTAGATCCCAGAGTTCAGTGGCGTGTCTGTGGCCCGAGCGGGTGTTCAGCAGGATGCACTTCAGGTGGTTGGAGTCGGATATGAGTTTGGGATTAGTGGTAGTGGGGTTAGTCTTATCGCTGGTAAATTTGCATGAGCGGCAGGCGAAGGGACCGTGGGTACGTCCCGGGGCAGCTTTGTAGCATTGTGGTGTTAGTCCGGGGTTAAGGGCGAGGAGAGTTGCGGCATCATATGTGAAGCGAGAGGGCTGGGTAGGGCGGGGACCAGGGGGTCGGCGCTGGGCACGGTCCAGGCGCGGACGGGCGTAGACGGGCTTACCTTTGGCGCACCTTCGGCGCATGGGGCGCGTCCGCTGCGCGTGAACGCTGCCCGCAAAAGCAGCTGTCATAAATGGATAGTGGAGGGGGAGGGGCGAGGGAGGGTCAGCTGGGGGGCAGTAGTGGGGTGGAGCTACGGGAGAGGTCACAACAACAAAATGGATGCAAATATTAAGAGAAAGCGGGGCACAGCGTCACAACAACAAAATGGATGTAAATACTAAGCGAAAGCGGGGCACAGCCGAAGCAGGCAGAGATCTGGTCAGTGCTAGCGTCACACAATGCTAAATGCAGGCGATGCGGTCAAAAACTTAACATCAATGACTATATGCCAAAATTAAATTCCACTATTCTAGCGATGCAGCGCAAGTTATATATCAGGCAGCAGCGAGCAGGCTACGATACCAGGCGCTACGAGGAGAAGCGCTGTCTCAGGGAGCGTGGTGGAGCGACCGTCTCGGGGCAAGCCCAGATGGTCATTATCTTAAGAACATGCAACCTCACCCAAGAGGCACAACATCATTGCTTACCAACAGCAGCAGTAAACTGTCACAACTCTGCCAACTGACATGGATCTCAAACTGCAACTCTTGATAACTGTCGTGACTCCATTCCAACTACAGCATACTCTGCTATATACAATAGCAGAGTATCTGGGCTATGGCAGTGTGAGTAGTAATGGGTACACTGTGGAATGGCTAGGCGCAGGTGTTTGAAATGTCAAATAGAGGTCTGATATTGAAGGAGCTGTGTGTGTGTGTGTTTCCTTTTCGGTCTTGCATGTCTATGGTTGTCAGGACAGCACCTTTTCCATGCTAATGACAAGGTGAACTCGTCATGAGGCACACTGGAGCTGTGCTCATGACAAGGTCAACTCGTCATGTATAATGGGAAACATAAATCTGCAGCACAGGAGGGGAAAAGCCTTAGCAGCCAAGGTGTTAAACTTAGTGACCACTACTGTTAAGGTTGTTTTTTTAACTGGGTTAGAGCAGAGGTGGGATTAGATTTTCTTTTCTCTCCATGTATCCACTTCCTTTTTTCTCCACCCCATCACACCTACCTTTAGGAATTAAAGGGATGCTATTGGGAACAGAGACCAGCTTTCTTGCTAATTTATTTTCAGTAATGGATAGTGGGTGCACGTCTGTGTAGCGCCAGATCTCTGCACCATAAAGTGCAGAGCTCTGCTCTTTTGTGCGATAGACCTCTAGGGCTGGTGAAACAAGGCGTGAACTTGTTTATTACAGTTATGTTTTTGTAGACATTTTGCACTTAAGCATCCTCTAGAAAATACTGTGTTCTTTCAGATAACTTCCCTTATACATCAAGTGGGTGATTCTCATTCAGTATGACGGTTTCCTTGCATACTGGGTCTTAATTGTTGTCTTAAATATTTTTAGAGAGAAAATGCATGTTAGCAAGCAGCATAGTCCAAATAGAGGTTGATGAAAACGCAGTAAATGGAGTAAGTTTACACTCCAGTGTCCTCTGAAAAGTGTACTGATTAATGGCGTAGGATCAGGTGGGGGCTCAAAGGGGAGATTGAACTCCTCCAGATGTTTAAGAGGAGAGGTGCAAGGGACAATACCGCCACCTACTGACTTTGGAGTGGAAACGGCAGAGTAAACAGTGTATGAACATGATTCTGAGGAAATGCTGGACACCACAAAAGCCTCTTCTGAGTGCTATATCCTGCTGAGCACCCTCTGTCCATTAATTATTAAAAAAATAAAAGCCATTGTTATTTGTAATATCAATACATCTAAGTCACGTAAATACAACATATATTGCATTACAAATGCTATAGGTGTCACATTTGTGAAAGTTAAAACTATTGGCATTGTAAATGACAAAGCTATTAATTTTGCTATTTTCAAAACCAACACATAAATAAAAAATGTGTCATTTACAATACCAATAGCTCAAACTTTCCTAATGCGAGACCTATTGCATTGCAAATGCTTGTTAATTGTCCTGCCTAAGGTTGAAGAGATGAGAAGATGCAGATATTGAAGACAAACAATGTAACACTTTCAGTCCCTGCAATTCTCATCGTTCTGGTATTGTGTTTTTATCTAGGAGCCTAAATCGATATTTCTATTTTATGCCCTTAATCGGTTATAATCAATAATATCCCTATAACGGCATAGTAATCATATCCATATTCAGTCGTAGCACATGCTGTCACATTAAGCAAGGCTACCCCTCCGGACTCCTAGAAAGCACAACAAGTTCTCTAAACAAACCAAACCTCCAGCAACCTGGGAAATCCCCCTTGCTTTTGTTTTGATTTCGTCCTAGAACTCCTGTAAGGCACTGTGGAACGGCCAGTTCTTAGTGACATCTTTATTGACGTCTTATGTCCACCCTTACGTCAAACCCGGCACCTTTCAGGTATAAATATACCAACGTTGCCTTAAGCAAATACACGGTGGTGTAGCAGCTATCTACTTGCCCAAGAGCCCAGCTGATGCGAGAGCCCACGGACGCTGCCCCTCCCTTTTGACGCACTGAGAGAGACGCTGTCTTTTTTCCTGCCGAGAAATCCGGCTCCGGTGTTTCCAGATACCTTCGCGGGTTACTGGGATATCGAGTCCTGAGAGAGAGATAGAAGACCTCCTGCTTTCTATTTCCCAGGTACGGAACTGACTAAACCCTTGAAAAGAATTCTTGAGTCAGATTCTTGGCAAAACAAACTTAACTTAAACTGCTACTTACTTACTCCTTCCCACGTATTAGGCTTAGGTCAGGTACACCGGGGTAGGGGTATTTAGAAGCACCAGTTGAGTATGTTAGTCAATGTATATATGTATGTATATATTTGATCTATTTTAAAGTATCATATGGCTAAGAAACCATATCAATGCTTTTACAGTATTATTTTATAATCCTCCTTTTACTGTATGCACTTACGTTACTATAAGTATTGCAATTGTGGCAATTCATTTCTCTTGTATGAGGAAGAAGACAGCTCAATAAATTAAACCTTTTATTGAAAACGCCCGTCTCTCTTTTCTCTACACTCTGGTGAAACTAAGTATGCACATTTGACTGAGTGAAATAGCTGTCTATTGTTTTCACACGACTCTAGAGATACACTCTTATTCTGAGGGAGCAAAGTTGTCATGTTTTATGGTTGTCAGAAGCTAATCCCTTCTTGTCTATCCAGGGAGGTTAAACTCCTCCTCGTTTATTCGAGAAAGTTTCTAGTGACCTCTGAGCTAGCTGGCAAACCTTAAGTCTAATATAGTCAGTAGAGACCTAGTCGACCTCCGTCCTAGGTCTACACTGCTGAATATATTATTCCAATGCGAGGACCACGAGCCACCCTCCTCCCAAGCTTGTTGCTCCAGCTTTGGCCCATTCTCTGAAGAGGAAGTGGCCAAAGCTATGCTAGAAATTAAATCTGGCTCCCCTTTGGACCCTTGCCCCCACCATATTTTTCGGCAACTCATCCCATTAATCTGCCCAGCGGTAACTCAAGTGTTGAATCACTCGCTAGAAGCTGCCGACTTCCCAATCAGCTGGAAGAACGCCACAGTTACCCCCCTTCTAAAAAAAGCAGGTCTAGATAACAATAACCCGGCCAACTTCAGACCCATATCTCAGCTGCCCTATTTATCGAAAGTACTAGAAAAACTGGTCAACAGGCAACTGGCCAGTTTTCTTGAAACAAACAACCTACTTGATATCTCACAAACAGGTTTTAGGGCCAACAACAGCACGGAAACAACACTCCTGGCCGTGCTGGATAATATCAGAATGCATGTAGATCAGGGGAAAACAGTTGCCCTGATATTATTGGATCTTAGCATCTAAAGGCATTAGGGACAGAGCACTGGGATGGCTGCGGTCCTTCCTATCGGATAGAACGCAATCAGTGCACATGGGCAATTTTTCATCTCCGCGCCGGAACATCAAATACGGGGTCCCACAGGGGGCCTCACTAAGTACAACATTGTTCAACGTATTTGTGTCTTCCCTGGCAGTAATAGGCAGAAAGTGGGGTGTCGAAATCTGTTCTTATGCAGACGACACTCAACTAACTGTAATCTTGGACGAGAGGAACGACCCCAAAGATAGGCTACTAAAGTGTCTCTCTGAATTGTCTGACTGGATGCACAACCACTGCCTTAAATTAAACGCAGACAAATCAGAAATACTGCTGTTCGGCGGACACACTCAATTGTGGAACAACAGCTGGTGGCCAGAAGCCCTAGGTACTCCACCAGCTCCGACACCAACAGCAAGAAATCTTGGAATACCAATTGACACCTCTCTATCCATGAAATCCCACGTAGCTACCATATGCGGCAAAGGCTTTGCAATATTAAAAATGCTTAGAAGAGTTTTCCCCTGGATTCCTATAGAGTGCAGAAAGATCCTGGTCCAGTCTCTACTGATGAGTAGGCTGGACTACGGAAACTCCCTGTTCGTAGGCATGGCAGATTATCTCTTCACCAAGCTTCAAATGGTGCAGAACGCAGCGGCCAAGGCCATTTGCATGAAAGGAAAGTTTGACTCAGCCAAGAGCTGTTTACGTGATCTCCATTGGTTGCCAATGAAGCAAAGAGCAACTTTCAAAATGATGTGTATAACTCACAGGGCGCTGCACAATACAGGCCCACTTATTCTTAGAAACAGGATTCAGTTCTATGCTCCAACCAGAAACCTCCGCTCTCAACTCTCGGCACAAGCCAGAACCCTTCGGGTAAAGAGAGCCAGGATGGGTGAGCGAGCCTTCTCCCACATTGCTGCATCCAAGTGGAATGAACTGCCTGTGGCCCTCCGACTCACAGAATGCCACCTGGCATTTAGGAAACATCTGAAAACCTTCCTCTTTCCTAATCCAGACTAATCTAACTCGACCCATGCCAACCGTCCACGCACTTTAGCAATTACAGCGCTGTGATATCCTACTTGGATGATTGTTAGCGCTTTATAAGAAAATAAAATAAATAAATAAATGCGCAGAGCCTATTGGGAATATAGGAACTACACTACACTGGTGTGATTAAATGTCCATCATATACTATTTCTTAAGGGAACACATTACACAATACCTTCTGAGATAATGAGATGCCATGGAATGCAGTAAAAGGCAGATGATAAGAATGGTAATAAACCAGCTTACCTAACAACAGTGTTTCACTTTTGTCTTGCCCTGCGTTCCATGCGTGCACAACGAGCTACATACTCACCACGGCAGGTTCTGTAATTCACCACTGGTGACACACACAACAGACAGCCGGCAACAGTACCAAGGAATGAACCAATACCTACATGGCAGACAAGTGTGTGTATCCCAGCTATTATTGAGGACGGGATCTTCCAGGTAACTCCATAAATATAGGGCACGCTGTGCAAGTTGTCTAGGGCGGCATAGTCCAGTTAGTCCCCTCCCATTTCCAGACCTGATCCAGGGTATAACTTATGCTTGTGCATAACCATAAACTTTGTCTTGGTCACATTAATAGTAAGGCCGTAATCTTTGCAGAACACTTCAAAGCTAAAACAGTGTTGGGGCCAGGACACACCCTTGCCGTACCCCTCTACGAATCGGAAACCTGTTTGTAACTTTGCCTTGCTGTCCCCACCGGACTTGTGCAAAATTAGCGTAATGGAGTTTAATTTAAAAAGCGAGTATATCCAGTGGCCTACCTTGTTCAACAAAGACACTCCACATCTTAGAACGCGGTACCAAATCGAAATCCGACTTAAGATTGTTGAATGCCGCAAAAAGAGTGCCACCTCTAAAGATTACCACCCGCCAGTAAATTAAACCAAATCTAAAAGCCTGATCTATAGTGCCCGTGTGGGTACTTAATCCAGCCTGGAGAGATGACAGGATGTCTTCCTCCTCAATCCAGGCTTGATTCTAGACAACACGAGCCTAGCTATCACCTTCTGGATGCAGTCTATCAGACTTATTGGCCTGTAATTGGCTGAATCCGAGCGGTCCACCTTCTTGTAAATCTGGATTATCTCGGCCCCCTTCCAGGTGTCTGGTATGGGGGAACCTTTTTCGATAGCATTTGTGAGGGACTGGATATATTGTGCCCACACTCCCCTCCCATGTATAAACAAATCAGCCAGAACACTGTCCAACCCGGGCGCTCTACCCTTTGGGACAGAGTTGAGTATTCTATCTACTTAATTTAGGCTGAAGTGTAATGGAGAAATATCTAGGGGAATGTTTGAGATATCAGAGCACAACACCTTATCAAAAGACGTACAGGCAAACTGGGTCATAAAGTGCAAGACCCACAAATCGGGGAGAAAATAGTTTTGTGGGTGGTCCCTAGGGCACCCCTTCCCCCATTTTACCAAATCCCAAAATAGACCCATGTTCCTAGCTCTACTGGCATTATACAGCTCCGACCAGTACTGTTCGTCCCAGGACCGCTTTCCTTCATGTTGCGCTTTCTTGTACATCACCCTTGCATTTTAAATCCGGTCCCTAACTTGCGATCTTATTGCTGAGCCAAAGTTTTGTAGGCATCCCTACAAGCTTTACCATACCAAGTTTCCACCCTGGGTTTAAGCCTACTCTTTGATTTTTGAACCTCCATAATAAAAAAAGCAATAAAGATTAGTATGTATTGGAATAAATTTTAAAAACATGTCCTGCTCAGTAACATAATTCTGGAGCTCTAGTGTGGCCTCTACCGCAAGCTCGCTCATTTCTGCTATATGGTCCTCTTTGAGAAGACAGTCTGTCCATTTTACCCTCCTAGTGTCATTTGAAGTATAAATATCAATTGTGTTAGGACTGGATTCTGACAATTTACTACCATGCAACTCAGCAGATAATATAAGTGGATTATGGTCACTTTCCACATGGTTTAATTCAACCATATCCTTAATATAGAACCAATACTCTATTTTAAAAAGGATGTAGTCTATACGGCTGCTACATTTCCCATTAATAAAAGTGGCATCGCCCTGCTTATCTTTCTTAGTTCTTCCATTTACCGCCCTCAGCCCTTGTTCCAGGCATAAAACTTTAAGCTGTAATGCATCTCCTGACCACTTCTTAATAGGAGGTATGGTCAGTTGCGGAATATCCCAAACAAGATCTTCCTCCAATGTAAGTTCAATATCATTATTATGTAGTGGTTCGAAGCAGCAATTAAAATCTCCTTTTACAAGCATAATCCCCTTGCCATTTTACTGTACCAAGATACGAGTATAGCATAGAAATAGTATCTGAGGCTTTACCCTCAGGCTTCCCCCTTGCATAAATAATGAAAATGTACAAATCTCTACATTTGGGGCTTTGAGTTTTGATGATTAGAATATCACTACTCTTAGAATCCAGCTGGCTGACTTGGTAGCTGTTGTCCTGTCTAACCAAAATGATTAGACCCCCCATTGATCTGACCCTCTGACTCGGGGTAGCTTGATTATGAAAATGTAAGTATCCTAATCTATACTGAGGTTCCATTTGCCATGTTTCCTGGAATAATAGGACGTCGTGTTTGTCTATAAATGTTAACCAATCTTGGGACGCTAGTTTGTTCTTTAACCCTGCAATATTCCAAGAAACCAAGGATTGTACTATATGGCCAGAACTAAGATGGCCACGCAGCAGGGACTCACTGTCTCTGAGGGCAGCATTGAAGGGCACTGGACCTAATGCTGGGCCAACAGCTTGGTTTGGCGTATGGTAGATGCTACTTATCCCTGTATGGTCTACCCTATTTTCTACTACGAAGTTACTATTGCAGTCATGTAGGCCAGGGGGCGATAAAGCAATAACTTCATCTCTATTGGTGGGACTTATAATTTCGACAGCATCATGCCCTAGAGACATGCCTGCTCTAGGGGTCTTAAAGTCTGTTAGGGGGCAGTCAATCATTGGCGTCTAATGTGCTCAGCGCATCAAAACAATTGGACACAAAGATCGCCCTGTTTGATTTCTGCTGGCGTCATAGCCCAGGGTGTGCTGTGTGTGCACTTGTATGAAATACGAGTTCGACGGTCTGAGCTGTTCTCTTTCTACTTGCCTGGTCATTGATGGCTGTTCTCTTGGCTTGTGCTGCAGCTCCATCCATAGTCCCTGCTCCCCATTATTTGCTCACCGGTACCATGTCTCTTACTGCTCGCCTCATGATTAAATCACTCTGGGCACAGACACACCTCAAGATCTTCTCGTTGATCCACTCCAATTCTGAGGGTCTTGTTAATTGTCCTCATGAGTCACTCCACCTCACCGCTAGCTTAGGGCCATTGTGAAGTTATTTTTCGTTGATGGCTGCTCTGTGATTATTAGGGGAGCTAGTGCGTTTCTTCCAGTCATCATCATCATCATAAAACTTTATTTCGATTCATCAGCAGAACCACAAAAGTAAACATTGTTTAAAAAAACACAGTTACACATGGTGATCTAATCTACAGATTCAAGTTATCAACATGCTATTATTTTTGTCAACCGCTTTTATAATAACAATTTAAAAAGAAAAAAGAAAAGGAATTACAGTCCATCAAAAGGAAAAAGGAGCCAATGAATACCAATAAAATTGCATGTGCTGTTAGATCATCAAAAGCTATATCTAGTGATTAAATCTGCCCAAAAAGCCTACCGATCAAAGGCAGCCAACTAAATTAACATCAGGTAATCACATAATATTCCCACAGAGCTGCTCAATATCGTTTTCTAATGATAAGTGCCAATCTAATAAAACTGAGCATAGCACTACATATAGCTGCAGTAGACAGGGATATCAGGTAATCATAGACTTCTTTATAGTTACACATTGTCCGATATCCAAAAGGACCAGTTTAATAAACCGGGTTCTTGGGTCTTTGTACAGAGTACAAAAAAGGACAAGATGCAAAGTACATTGAGGAGCTTTGTTATCACATGGACAAGGGGGTAGCCTCTCACACCAACCCCCTTGTTTCGGAAAAGCAAATAAAAAATGCAGTGTGTTTAATCGCAATCTTGTCCCAAAAAAAGCCATTGGGTGTGCATAGTAAATGATAAATAAAACTGATGCTGCATTTTCCTACTAGGGAATAATGTTTGATCATTATTTTTTAACATACCCAAAGTGGTACGGTAAGCACTTTTAATTATCATATTTGTATCCTTCTTGATAGATTCCGGGTTTTCATAAATCTGTCCCAAACCAATCTTATGGAAAGTTTCCCTCACATATAACAACCATGAGATCCGCATTGCATAATCAAGTTTAATGCAATCTTGTAAGATTTGTTTTGAAAGCTGCAAATCTTCAGACTGACAGATTTTCCCCCATAGAAGTAGAGGAGAGACATGAATAATATCACTAACAAATTCTATACCCATCTCAGTATGACAAAAGATGTTAGAAGAGCCAGATGGAACTGATAAGAGACGCTTTAAGAACTTGTTTTCCATAACTTGTATTTTGTTACATTTGTGAGTCCCCCACACCTCCGCCCCGTAAGTAGCAACAGGCAAAGATTTTGCTTTATACAGGGTCTTCATTTCAGCAATCGGTTTTTGACCCAGTTTACTTGAAAAACGAAAAAGGGCCTCTATAGATCGTGTTGTCTTTTGTACGCGCAACATAATTAGTGGGTCCCAACTCAAAGTTTTATTAAATACATTTCCTAAGTAATTGAAATTGTCTACCTTTTCAATGGTCGTGTTTTCTACCGTGTACCTACGGATTTTTGTCACTTTGTGGCCACAGACCATAGCAAAAGACTTTGTGAAATTAACCCTAAGATCTATATCCTGCATAAAATCATTGAATGCACTTAAACAAGTTTGCATACTATTACCAGTCAGGGTCATTATCACAGTGTCATCTGCATAAGACAACAAAGGTATATATTTACCATTTACTTTTGGAAAATCTGAGCATTTTCCCAACAAAAAACTTTCCAAACCATTTGTGTAAACTAAAAACAAAAAAGGAGCCAGAATACAACCCTGGCGGACCCCTTCGGTAGAGGGGATGGATTTTGTTTTCTCACCCCTGGGCCAAATCTAATCGTCACAGTGGTAGCAGCGTGCAGCAAGGCAACCAAAGGCTCCTCAAACCCCATGGCCTCCATCATCTGCCATAACTTGTCCCTACATACAGTGTCGAAGGCACTGGATAAGTCCATGAAGGCAAGGTGAATAGAAGCACCCCTCGCCTTCATGTACTTACCCATTATTAAAGCCAAGTTTAGACACTGCTCTGTAGTGCCCTTACCTCTCCTAAACCCATACTGTGAGTCTACAATAATACCAGATGATTCGGCCCATGTTTCCAGGAGCGCCAATATTACCCTTCCCATAAGCTTACAAGATGCATCAATTAATGAGATTGGCCTATAACAGCACGGGTCACTTTTATCACCCTTTTTAAAAATCGGTACGACTACCGCTTCTTTCCAAGATATAGGGATGCGCCCGACCACAACCGCTCTAAAAACATTAAGTAACAATGGTGCCCAAACCTCAACATTATATTTAAAAAAGTCTAATGGAACTCCATCTGGACCTGGTGCCTTTAACGAAATACCTTTCCTTAAGGCATCCTCGACTTCGGGAAGGGAAAGTGAGAGACTAAATAATAAAGCTGATTCAGAATAAGAATCACTAAACCCCTCACCATTAGTTGTCAAACAAACACCTTTTGGGTTAAAATTTTTTGCATAATGGACTTCCCAGGTCCCCCCCGTTATGTGGGTAACCATGTTGCCTTTTTCTTCGCTATTGAGGAAGGGACGATTTATTACCTCCCAGAATTGCCTACTATCCCTCTTGTCTGAGGCTTTTTCCAAGTCAACCCATGCTTTCTTCTTTAAATATAATTTCCGCTTGTATATTGTGTCCTCATAAGTTTTCTTTGCGCATTTGACCAATTCCTTATCCCGTGGTACTTGGTGCAATGCCTTTGTTAATGATGTTTCTGCTGCAGAGCATTCAGCATAAAAACATTTGTACTCCCTTAGTTTTCTCTTGCCTATTGTTTTAAAAAGGTGCGTCGCCACATTTCCACAAAGAGCCTCAAAATTCTTAATTATTAATTAAGGCTCTGAGCTGGGCATTAGACATATATCTATCTCTGAGCTATTCTCTTTAAAAATCTCTTCCTCCAACTTTCTAACATCAACCCTGTCCCACTTCAGGGTTACCCATTGATTCTGGCTGTATTTCATTGGCTGTTCACAAGTCTGATTCCTCTCAATCATAGAGCACAAATTCAGAACTAAAGGATTATGGTCACTAGCAGGATTCACTTCGACTTGAAATTTATCAACAAAATGGATATACCTTCTAGAGACAATGGCAAAGTCAATCACACTCATATAACCCCCAGTGCCTTGAAATGTTGGTATTTGCTTTGAATTGGAAAAAGATGGCATATCCAAAATACAGAGATCATTTATCACAATGATATTGTTCAAAGCATCTCCTTGCGGTGAGTGCTTAAAACGCGCCAGTGGTTGGTCATTAAAATCTACCAAACCACAAGCGCTAGACCTGCTAAATTTACATAAGGCACAATTAAAATCCCCTACCCACATAATAAACAACGTAGAGGAGCTATTTGTCACTTTAATTATCTCCTCTTGTAATTTATCGATAACCGAAGTGGCATGGGGATCAAAAATGTTATAATACCAATTGATCAAAAGCAAGGAGACTGGAAATAAATCTGCAATCAAAAACAATTGATACCAGGGAGAGTCCACTAGTATATGTGTTTTTATGGTGTTATACTTTACAGAAATAGCAGTCATAAGTCCACCCTTTGCCCTACCCGCCAGAGAAGGTTCAGCATACACATTAAAGGATTGATATCCATCAAGGCTCTGAACATTTCTGCTCCAAGTTTCCTGGAGTCATATGATGTTGAAAGTTTCTACGTATTTCATCCATGCCTCGTCCTGTAGCCTACGAAAACGGGCGGCTATGTTCCAGGAAATCAAACGGAAAACACGCCGGCTTGTTTGGATACTTGATAATGCTGGGTATGTACTTTCTACACCAGGGGGTTGATTCCGATCCGGTAAAAAGCACTCCGAATCGTCGTACGGAGCGTTTTTTCCCCGTACGAATCGTACCTGTAAACGTCCCGTACGTACGACGATGTACGATTCGTACCAGGAGCCGTACTCCGTACGAGTCGTACAAGACACCGTACGACTCTAATTTCCGTACGATTCTCCCTCGGAACCCGCTGTACGCGACATTTGTACGGTTCGCGGCTGGTTTTTATGACCCAGCAAGTACAATACGTGTAGGGTACGCACCGTACGACCCTTTTTCTACGGGAGCTGAAAACAGCCGTAAAAGCAGAGTTTGCGCCTCGGTGTATGAGCCGTACCCCATGTACGATCGGTGTACGAGCCGTACCCCATGTACGATCGGTGTACGAGCTGTACCCCCATTGTATGATCAGTGTACGAGCCGTACCCCCATTGTACGATCGGTGTACGAGCCGTACCCCATGTACGATCGGTGTACGAGCCGTACCCCCATTGTACGATCGGTGTACGAGCCGTACCCCCATTGTACGATCGATGTATGAGCCGTACCCCATGGTACGATCGGTGTACGAGCCGTACCCCCATTGTACGATCGGTGTACGAGCCGTACCCCCATTGTACGATCGGTGTATGAGCCGTACCCCCATTGAGTGTTAGTTATATAACATAGCAGTTCACTTTTCTTGCATGAGAAAGAAGACTGTTCAAAAAATCCTTTATTGAAAACACCTGTCGCTCCATTTTTCTGCAACTCTGTAGAAACGAAGCATGTCCGATTGACTGAGTGAAATACTTATCTATTGTTTCCGTGGACTCTGAGATATATATTTCTTATTCTTGGGAAACAAAGTTGTCATGTGTATGTGGTTGTCAGAAACTAATCCCTTCTTGTGAATTCGAGAAAGTTTCTAGTGACCTCTCAGCCAGCTGGCATTCACTATTAAGTTTATTATATTGGATAGAGACCTAGTCGACCTCAGTCCTATGTCTAATCAATAGGATATATTATTCCAATGCACAGAGCCTATTGGGTATATAGGAACTACACCACATGGCGCCCGTTTGCTAAAGGCACTAATTTAACGCTACATACTAAAGTAACTCAGTTGTGCTTTTCTCAGAGACCCCTTTTCCCGTAAAGTACTCCAATAGACGTCTGGAGTGGGTAAAAGGACAAAAAATCCGCCACAACTGAGTAGGACGAAAATGCTATGTATTAGTTTTTGGTTTGTTCAACGTTGAAGGATACAGCGTTTTAAAATATTGTGGACCTTATCTTTGTTTCCTTGAAACTTGCTCTGCAACTTTCATTAAACAATGTCGGTTAACGGCGACAACAATGCAACTGGTGGAGCTGCAGCAGATGCAGCCCTACCAGGCTTTGACTTACAGGCTTCCAAGAAACTGATGTAGGTGCTATAATCATCCGAGAAAATTTAAGGAAAGCTATCACTATAAAAATTATAACAAATGGCCTATCATCAAGAGTTGGTAGGGTAATTTTTGTATTAGAGGCACATGAATATCGTCGACAGAGGTATTCTATTCATGGATTATTTGCCCTGAAGCAAATCCAGTATCACGTGTTTCACTTCTACAAAGATGAGGAACCTCCAACGGAATACATTCCTTTCGAGGATATTGAAATTCCACCAACTTACCAAGTGCATGCGCTCTGGTTTAAAGACACTCTACAACATCAAAATCACATTACCAGGCTCGGTCCACTAGATTAGATAGACCAGGAGCTACATGGCCGGTATTAGCCAGCTATACACCACATCATGCCATTGAAGAATTTCTTCTATATGAACAAGATGTCCTCAGCCTACTGAAAGTCTGCCTCTAGAACAGTGTTAATGTATCATTTATACTGACGGATCAGCACAGCCCTCTATTGGGGGTAAACAAGCTTATAGTGCTCCGACCAATGGTCATTAAAACTCAATCTCTAGGAGACTGTACAGCTCATTGAGCTGAACTACAAGCATTCAAGATGGCTCCTGAAAATACTGACCGTGAATTCCCCACACTGATAGTGTGCGATTCCTATTATTGCGTTCAATCTTAGAACAAATATTTGCAGAACTGCATTGAAAATGGTTTCAAAGATGCAAAAGGTGGCACAATCAAGCCTAAGTTCCTTTAGGAACAGGTTGTTCATTTACAACAAGAACTACAAAAAGCTCACATGATCCATACACTGAGTCATCAACGTGATGGCGTTCTCGTTGCAGGGAATTCATTAGCTGATGAATCTGCAAAGGCAGCAGTGCAAACTGCTTTTGTAGCTGCAATCACTCATTCACAAATGAAAATAGACGGCTAAATAATGCAAGCTGTCCATGCTACACACATATCATAAGGCTTTCCACTCAAATATTCATACATAACTGATGCAAATAATGTTTCTTTTGGTCGAATGCCTGGAGTGGGGAATAGAGTAATTCGAAACATGGAGCATAGAATGGAACTAATCTTAGCAGCACATGAAGGGCTTGCCTCTGCACACGCAGGTGTTTCCGCTACAGTGTTGGTATTAAAACAGAGATACAGGAAGACCTTCCTGTTCTAATGCACTGATCTTACGCTTCTACAGTCATTAGCACGGAGATACCCCTTGTGGGTTGATTCATGCGCTTTATAAGACATCTAAATAAAATAAATAAATAAAATACTGGTAGCCACGCATGATGAAACAGACCAGAAACTATGTTTCGGAATGTGAAATCTGCCAAAAGATGAAAGTATCCACAGTGAAACGTCCTGCGCAGACTCCCCTGTTAATATCAGATAAACCATTAGCTTGTGTTTACCTAGATCACTGCGGTCCCTTACAGAGAGATGGTAACTATAAATATATCATGGTTGCAGTATTTTCATGCTCAAGATTGACTTAGATGTGGCCTCCTCGCTCGGCTGATGCTCAAACTGTTATAAAAGATTTGCCAGTCTTTATTGGCACATACGCAGTGGGCACGCTACATTCTGATCAGGGTCCTGCGTTTAGCTCAAAAGCTTAGGAGTCCAAGGCCAATCTGGGTGTTGCATTGCGGTATTCTAGTCCATTCCATCCTGCGGGAAATTTGGTTGTAGAGAGAAAAAATTAGGACATTAAGCAATCGATAACAGCTAGGATATTAGGCTTGGTGACGGATGGGTCAAACATCTAATAAGTGTGCAACGTAGTCTTAACAATCTGCCAAGAAGTACTCTAGGGGGAATAACTCCATATGAAATCCTTTTTGGAACTAGAATGATTGTCCAGGACCTTGAACAACAAACTTCAGTGGTAGAACAAAAACCTTTTGATATCAAAGACCGTTTGGCTGTTTTGAAGGTCTTAAATGTAATAAAAAAAAGTCAAAGCAACATATTCCTGAAGCCAACGACCACTGAAGCGAAAACACTCATCCCAGCAAGGCCTGCCTGGATTCCAAAGATTGGGGATCTGGGGCCAGATGTAGGTAGGCATTTACCGGTTGGTAACGGCCGAATTCGGCCGTTACCGACCGGTAAATGGAATTTGAGATGTAGGGGGCATATTTTTACAGAATCGGTAAATTTACCGATCAGTAAATTTACCGATTCTGTAAAATACCGAATCGGTATTTTTACCGATTCGGTAAATTTGATATGAAGGTGGGACTCTTCTGAGTCCCACAAGCCTTACTGAATCGGTATTTTACCATCAAATTCAATTTGATGGTAAAATACCGATTCCGGTGTGCATGCACACCTGTGCCATATGACAGGCAGACCTGCCCTAAGGGCAGGTCTGCCTGTCACATGGCACCCGAACCTGTTTTGGGGGTGCTAGAGGGTGTCAAAGTGACACCCCCTGCACCCTTGTGAAATTCGGTATTTACCGATTCGGTAAATACCGAATCGGTAATGCCCATTCATTCCTATGGGCTTCAAAGCCCATAGGAATGAATGGGCATTACCGGTTGGTATTTACCGAATCGGTAAATACCGACTTTTACAGATTCGGTAAATCCACATCTGGATTTACCTACATCTCCCTCCTTATATTTTACCGATTCATAAATACCGAATCGGTAAAATTCGGTATTTATGAGTCGGTAAAATATATTTACCTACATCTGGCCCTAAGTCAGAAAAAGATCACGGACAAGAAGGAATTTGCGCCTTCTTACAGAAAACCAGTACCTGTGCTAGCAATCCATGGATCAAGAACAGTGTTACTGCAGCCCCTTGCTGGAAGAAAGGAGAACAGGTTCCTGTCAATCGACCTGGTCAAACCACATAATGTGGCCAATCATAAGTAGTAGGCCAGGTGGACTCCAAAGATGAGGCAGAAGGCCGAATCTGGCTACATCCAAGAGGTTCAAACTGAGAGACTCATCACCTTTGAAGAACCTGTAGTGCGATTATGCAACAAAGCCATGGAACTTGTGCCTCTGGAGACCCAAATGTCAAGAAACGCCTGTGTACAATGAAATAGCATCTGACTATACTAATATGACAAGTGATCAAGTGGTTCCAGCAATTTCATTGAATCCTGAAGCAATCCCTACAATTGACACAACTGCCTCTGGCTATTTCATTAACTTTGATATGTTATCCGAGGATCCCAGTGAACCTGAAACAACACGAGCTAAATGAACTTTTAAAGAACAAGCAACAGAACTTTTTCATCAACTGAAAAAGACATATCTAGTTTCACCATGGATTGAAGTATGGATTGTGTTGGGTGTATTTTTTCTTCTCCTTTGGTTGACTCTGGTATTTACCTTGGGAATGCTGATCAATGGGAGATATAGTACAAAGGACACAGCAAGAAAGAACATTTACTTTATCCTTAAGCAACACAAATCATCGCATCGTGAACAAAGAGACTTGTCATCAGTGAACATCACAGCCGTTCCTATACCTGGTGGTATAGCTTGGGACAGAACTGATTATGACATCTTTGGTCCTGCAGAGCTGTTGAAGATTCACACCAATTTAAGGCTTCCTTGAGTGACTTTGTTTTACACAGCACTTTTTCTGATGATTGCGCCTTTGAGACCGTTAATAATATGATGCCAGACTTAGAAGTGACTGCAAAATTTACAAATCATGAATACTTAGAAGGTTCATCGGATTATGAACAAATGTACTGTTATAATCACTATGGTCATCATTTCTTGCATAAATCTGCAAACCCTAGAAATGTTTTAACTTATAACCAATGGGAACATTGTCCAACGCCACCGAAAGTTACCTAAAAAGCATTTTATTACAAATGTCCATGCTTTTCAGGTTTTAATGTTTCAAATCTAGAAACATTTTACTTTAAAAATATAAATAAGACAGGTATGAAAGGTATGCTGACTAATACTAAGCACATTTATTTTGTGGCCTTTTATGCTCAGTTGTCTACTTTAGGCTTTGACTTTTGGAAAGACAAGATAGAGACAAAAACTGTCTGGGGCACAAAAGACTGTCAGGTGCAGGGATTAGAAGCTTTATTTAGAGCCTGCATTATCCCAGAACAAATAATGTTTTTGAATGACACTGTTCAACAGACATCTTGTCTTGGATTAGCTAAGATAAAAGATTTAAACAAACCGTCCAGACCTACACCTACATCAGATAGTAATAGCACTACAGAAGGGGTGGTCGACGTACATACTATTTTTCTTGACAATAGAACCGATCCTGATTGGAAAAACATTTTAATCTGGCCAACAGACAAAAACAAGTGTCAAAATAGATTCCTGAATAAGACACAAGGGTTCACATTCACTAGGCCAGATCCAAGATATGACCAGATACAACATCCAGGGATAGTAACATCATACAATATGGGAAAGCTGTGCTTTGAGTGACAACAAAAATCTACATTAAAGTAAGTAAAACAACAGGTAACTTTACTTAAAGATTGCGTTAATCTGAGGGACTTCTTACAAGGACTTACTAAACCGCGTTTTATATATGCTGGTATCTATTCCATTTATAATGAAGCATGGAAAACTAAGCAAGCAGATACTGCAGAACGAATACGAGAAATTGATCGTATTAATTTAGAGAAATCTCTCTCTGTAGTTGACAATGAGTTAACGACTCTGTCATCCAGAAAATATTCTTTGGACAGCATAGTATCCTCTGCCATAGACATAATAGAACAGCACTTGGTCCTGTTACAACATGGTCAGTCACAATTGCGTTCTATAATGCTTTTGGGCTGGACGTTACTAAACCTTCGTTCCAGCTATGTGCCTTGGCGTCTAATCAACACCACGTCATTGTTTTCTGAATTTAACATTACAGATAAATAAATCACACTGGCACAGAGGGGAGAAGACTATACAATGCTGAGCATTAAAAAAACAAGATAGATTACCATTGACTGTTTCTGAGAAACCAGCAACAGAATGGTTATTACACGGAACAATCACTCTGCCTGTTGCAATTATCCATTTTCAGTATTGCTTTAAAACATATACCAGCAGGCGTATATGAAAGGTTGGGTAAATAATACATCAGGACATACAGAGATTTACCTTATGCACACAAATGTTGGAGTGAGGGAAAATAAGTGTTTCTTAGTGGTACAAATTGCAAAAATGCACTAAGCGGTTCACTCCAATATCAGGGTATTAATTTACATGGGGCCTGCGATGGTACTCCGACTAACTTATCCTGCTACCTGCAATGTTCTCCAGCTGCAGTGATTGATCCAATTTTTAGGCAGCTTTCTAATGGAAGTTACATTATTTTGCATGATCACAGCTGCTGTGGCATGTGACCAGGAACCCCCTATCTCGTAACTGTGTCAGCCAGGGTCACTTGCTGTATGCAAGTATTGTTTCCTAAAAGTAAGACAGACGGGGAGTCGCCATTATGGCCTTCACTGAACATCTCTTCTATACAAATTGATATTTTAAGCAGAGTGAAAGCCATTCTTTTGCAAAAAACTATGCCACTGACCTCGGCCAAAGAGACGTATGATCTTGAAGTTGCAAGGACTTCTGCAGAGATACATGCGCTTTTATCGACAAACTTCCCTATATATTATGCAGAAATGTTAGGTCGTATCTTAAACATGTCTGATACGAGTGGTATTGTACATGTATTTAAAACAATTTTTTCAGGACTGTTAGCACCCTTTGAAGCAGTCCTATGCATATTTCCAAACTTCGTGCACTCTGTGTTTGGCGGCCTGGCTCTCACTTTGGGACTCGTAGCAGTGACACTATTTTTGCTCCTTCTGCTCCGATATGGCAAGCCAAGTCACCATCGACACCCAGAACACCTTGGAGAACACTCTCCTGGCAATGAAGTGTCGTGAGTGCATGATACAAATACTGGGATTGACTAGGAAGAGATTTGAATACCCGACCCTCAGATTAAGCAGGTAAAGGTGTTGTCCCCATTGATGATGCAGATTAACAAGGCCATGCTATTACACTCCTTAAGGGCATGTAATGGCCGCACTAAGTCCGACCAACCAGGGAAGCCTACTTTTAATAGATCTGCACAGTTTTCCCTTTTGGATTATATTTTTTGACCCTCATAACACAGATGAATACTAAACCGGAAACCTGTCAAAATCAATTCCCTCTCATGTTCGAACCCCAGCTTGCCCAGCCAGTTTTTCCAAGCAGTCCACTACATCCAACAATCAGCGTGCGTGCCTTTGCTAGTGGAAACCCAACCTCCCCTGTCCCCAGTTACGGTATCCAGTCGACTGTCCCCGACACCCTCTTGTGACTCAATAAACCCTCCCTTGTTGCCACAATAGGTAAGCATGTGCTTTCCACTACATTTGGAACACTTGTTTCAGTATTTGCAATATTCTGGCAAACACTGTTCCCTATGAAATTGACATTATTCTCCAGCCATCACCTTCTTTCCCGAACCTGCCGCACCCACCCCTTTATGGGTGGGGCACCCTCAAAAGGACCTGTAGATGACCTGCCAGCCACTCGCCGAATAAGATGATGGGGCTGACCTCATCGGTGTCATAGTTTGCAGGAACAACTATATTCCAATTGCCCACACATTCGATCCTCTTCCTCTTCCAGTCGTGCCTGAAATTTCTTTTTGTAAAGTACCCATGACCACCCTCCAAAAGTCATCTGCGCCTTCTGCACTACGTCAAGATATTCAAACAGAGCAAAGCATCGCTCTGGATACTTTTCGCAAAACACGCTTGCATGAATGAGAAAAGCTGCTGTCCACTTTTCAATATTAATTGTCACACTGGGCCTACATGACAGCCCATACTCCTACTCCTTTGATCTTTCTTTTGCTCATATCTCCCTATGTAGCAACTTATAGAAGTCCAGAAATTCCCCTTTCCTAATCTGCTCTTTAGTAGCAGCCTGCAAATGCGCCCCCTAAGGTTTAAATATCCCCATGTATGACAACTTTCTTCTCATATCTACCCTCCCACTGCGACCCCTACTGCAACTGCTGCCCATCCCCCTGCCACATCGCATATAACACAAGCCATCTTTTGTGCATTCCCCTCCTAAACTGTCCCCTAATCTGGCAGCATGCTAGAACCACCCTGGCCCAACCCCACACCTCAGCCCCCCACCCACTACCACGTGGAGCCTCGGGCTGAAAAAGATGGCCAGCCCAGTTCCCCTGCTGCACCCAACTAACCTTTTTACAACTTCAAGTGGGGGGAGCACAAGCAATGACAGCTGCTGCCACTCCTCCTGCTGTTCTCCATTTTGGGTGCTCCATGGGGGCAATGTCCAAATGTGTCAGCACCCCAGCCACCAGCAGATCAGCCCTGCCTGCCTTCTCTAACACCAGCAGTGCCTGTTGCATATTGATCCGGACAGCCATGCTTCCTAGCTAAGTTACTTGCGGTCACTAACACTAACTACCACAGCACTAACACAATGCTAATGCTGACCCTGCCAACTGGGTCATGCTGAGTCAAAATGGCAGCCAAACTCCATTAACTGTCACTCATCGACCCATCCAAGCCCTGTCCAGCACCTTCTAGCCAATGTCTATGCCCTACACTCTCGTATCCTACCACCCTCCCAGATATTCCGGGAGGGTAGGGCTTTTGCCCAGCCCCCCCAAACCATTTATGTCAAAGTCAATAGTGGCAGCCAGCTTGGAGCTAAAAAGGGGTGATAAACGACATGAGGTAGAGGAGCCAAGAAAGAAACTGCTGGGAGAAGAGAAAATTAGTGGGTTATGGGAGAGGGAAGTTAAAGAGAGAGAGTTTGACACTCAGGCACAGCAGAAGTCAGTGTTGGAGACACAGGGGAGATATAAATTAAGAGGTGTAGCTTTGTGCTGCTGCAGATAACTGTGCACTATCCTGGTAAGCACAAAATCAATTGCTTCACGATGAGGGTCATTCTTCTGCACTACAACATTACCTATGCACACTGCACAAGGGAAGGTGGAAGAAGGGCAAGGAGGAAATGGAAAAGGAAGAAAAAGATGTAAAAGTAAGTACAGCAAGGAGGGCTAGAACAAAGTAAGGATGTAAAATAGAAAAGGGGAGACAAAGGGTTAAAAGAATCTACAGGAAAACAACTGACCTAAAAAAAGTGGCCTGGAAAGGAAAGCAATAAAAAGAAAGCAATTAACATAAAAAAATCAATGGGTAAATAGATGAGAGGCTGCAGACGTAAAGGAAACATAGTTAAAGGGGTAGACAAGTTGAGAATTGGGAAAAGTAGGGAAATAGAAAGAAAACATAGGAAAAATAGAGTCAATCTGTTGCACATTAAAATGTGATTGAGATACCATATGGGAATTACAATAAATACTGCAGGAGTTCAAGTGTAACCAAAAGGATCCTATTCCATGTGCAATACTTAATTGGGGTATGCTATATCTTACAGTTCTGCAGGTTAAAGGTTCAAACTCCAATTGCAATACCTAGGTTCCCATTACCACTTTCCTGGAGTGGGATTCCTTGGGAGGGGGTGACTGAGAGGATATTGTTTTGGGGCAAATACAAGTTGTTATTGACGTGAATTTACAAGGCCTGTAAACACCAGACCGTTGTTTACTTTGTTGGTATTAGCATATAGTAAAACAATGAGTAAAAAGTGGGCAAAGGCACATCCAGGCTCTTCTGCACCCATCCCAGAACTACAGGCGTAGCAGACACCGTGCCACCTCCCACACTCAGTCAGACAGAACCGCCTTTTTCAAATCATACCCAAGTTCTCCTCTGGCCTCCCTTTCTAATATTCACCACTTGCTCAGACCAGTAGATAAAGTCAAATAGTCACCTAAATCATGAAACACATGCACATTTTCACCTAGTATTTCTAGTTAGACCGCATTCAATGGACTAATGCTGGCTAAGTTCTGACTTAAGTGCAGGGTTACTAGTCATAAAATAAGAAATAATAGGAGGTGTTGCCAGGCTACCAACCAAGATGGTCACGCAGCGCTGAAGCTCCACCGTATAGCCCGACATCCTGGCCCTGCTGGCATTGATCCTTCTACTCACTACCCCAGATGTTCATGCCTAACATCAGCGGAGACCCAGGTTCACAAGCGCAGAGTAGGAGCAGTGATTTGACATGCCTGAGGCCCGCGACGGTCTGTGCGACCTTCCTATTACGAGCCTGGAGAGCGGCCTCCATTTCCGTGCTTCCACAGATGGCGAATGCGCTGCACATCCAGAGACCTGGAGATGGCGGAGCGTCGGCAGTGCGGCACTATGTTGGAGGCCCGACTTTGAAGGGGCTTACCACTGGGCATGGGGTGAGTTGGCCTGCTTCTGATGCTGGGGCCCTGTTGCTGCGGGCGTTCCAGGAAGCCATACTTGTCTGTGCAAACTGACTACAGGTGTAGTGTAATACTTCCTCCCTCATACCAGTTAGAGAGAGCCATCTTCTCGACTGTAATTCCTCACATGTCAGGTTAGTGTCTTTGCTTACTAACAGCAACCTGATGCTCATGGAGCCAAGACTAGGCAACAATATCCGACATGGTTGGAAAGACCCGAAGCAGCGCCAACTACAATTTAGATGTGCTGGTACTGGTCTAGTCGTGACCATGGTGACTATGTAAATGTAAATGTATGTGTCTTGTAAAGCGCACTGCTGCCCTGAGGCGTTGTGGCGCTGTAGACCGCTGGGGAACCCGTCCTGGCTATCCCTGTGAGATGGTCCCTTCTGGGTATCTCCAAGGTGAAACCAGGCATCCCCGGCGAATGTGGGGGGCCGTTGTAGAGATGAGGCAAGCTAATGCCCAGAGTTGCCGAGTGCGACCCCTGGTTAGAGTAGACACTGAGGCGAGAATTATCGAGTCCACTGACCCTGGTCCACGACCCTGCCGCGTTGGGAATTGAACCCTGGTCCCGGGCCGTTCTCTGCTTCCGGGTCTGCCGCCTCTAACCAGTGAGCCACACCACTCCACTATGGCTGAGGGGCGGGGGCTGAAGGTCCTTCATCGATCCTTCCCTCAGTGGGTTCGGAGGTGCTAATGGTAGAACTTCGAGCAGGCCTTAAGGCACCGGATAAATGATTTGATTCCCTTGAAAAGAGGCTAGACAAAATGGGGCTGTGTTGTACACTCACAAATTGAGATTGGACACAGTGGAAGGCAGGGTGTCGGATTTAGAAGACAGTGCATCGCAGTCCACAAAGAAAATAGATTGCATGGAGAAAATACTGAAGTTGGTGGCTCTAAAGAACAGGGGCTTGGAAATGTGTAGTAGGTGCAATAATATCCACATTCTATGGGTTCCGGAGTCCACAAACGTTGGGTGTATGGACTTATTTGCGGAGAAACTGCTCACTGATCTTTTTGGCAAAGAAGTGTTCACCCCCACATTTCTGTTTGAATATGGACATCGCTCCCTTGGACCCAGACCTAATTCAGGATGTCCTCCCAGGCCTATATTTACCCACCTGATGAACTATCGTGATAGGGATACTGCACTCAGGCCATGCCTGGGAAAATGGCAAAACGACATGACAGGGGTCCACTTTGGTGCTCTATCCTGATTTCACTGCTATAGTCCAGAACGCAAGAAGAAAATATATGGGTGTGAAGGCCATGTTGCTTAATCTGGACCTTCGATATGGCATGATTTACCCATCTCGCCTCCTGGTGGACGTTGATGACATATCCAGAATTTTTGATTCCCCCACTGTGGTCCTAGCTTTTTGTAAAAATTATAAAGCCTGCTCCAGTGGTAAGACCAGGGACCAAACTGGGGATCTCCTTCACACAGTTGTTCAGTGGTCAGTGGTAAACTGTTTTCACCAAACTGATTAACGTATTGCATGTTAATTTATCTAAGCTGTGCTTAAATGTTGAATATACTATTGCTGGCTGGGCAAAGCATTGCTGTTGAAATTGTTCAGGATTTTAAATGCTTGGGCTTACAGCATGCTCTGGGCTTGCCCCTAGTGTTGCTACACCTTTATTCTACTTTTCGATTGGAATGTACAGAAAATGATCTCTTGCTTGCTATGTTGTAGATTCACATGCTACATTCTACAGGGTTGTTAAATGAGGGTTGTCCCGTCTTGGTTATGGGCAGGGAAGGGTGGGGGGTGTGGGGAGAGAGGACAGTTTGCTTAGGGGGGTTCCTGTGCACAGTGTTGAATGTTCACCATGACGTGTTTAGTAATTGTTGTCACACACTCACACGATCTGATTTGAGCTACACTTATTATTGCTGGAGTTAGGCTGCCCACTTTTTCGGATCTTACATTACTTACTTAGAATGTTCTTGGACTGAATAACGCCAGAAAGAAGAAACAGGTCATATAATATATGCTGCACAAGACACACCTTCCCAAGCAGGACTCTACTCTCTTTGCTTCTAACTGGGGCCCAAAATGGTATTTTGCTAATATTAGCACGCATGCTAGGGGAACTGCAATCTCAGTACATAAACATTTGCCTATCCAGTTGGAGAGTGTTCGCAACAATGAGAAGGGACGCTATACAATAGCTTCAGGGCGTTTAATGGGTTATAGGGTGGCATTTGTATGTGTATATGCTCCAAACGGGAAACATCCTTTACAACGCAACTTTTACCACGCAGTGCCTTTACAATGCAACTTTTACAGCGCAAACCATTACAACGCATTGCGCTGGGGGGCGCTCTAGGATAGGGAATAGGTTTAATTTACTATCCAACACCTTCCCTACTATCCACGGGGACTGGAGTTGGAATAGTAAATTAAACTATTCCCTATCCAGCGCCCCAAAGCACTATGCGTTGTAAAGGCATGCGTTGTAAAAACAGCGTTGTAAAGGCATGCGATGTAAAAGCATGCGTTGTAATGTCATACATCCCTCCAAACACTGACAGTCCGGATTTTGTCCAACACCTTTTTACACAGTAATTGAAATTGGATGTGGACCACATATTTGAAGGTGGGGATTTAAATTTGCTGTTAGAGCCAACAAAGGACAGTATCTTGGGCTCCTCTGAATCCAAGCTCATGCCCGCCATGCTTTATCAGAGCTTTGCGAGTCAATTGTGTTGGTAGATGTGTGCAGAATTTGCTGTCCATGTGAAATTGCCTATACTCATTATGCTGCACAATATAAAACCTGGACATGGATTGATTTCTGGTTAGTTTCCCCAAATTTCGATTTCATGGCACAGGGAGATGAAGCATCTTCCTAGAATGCTCTCGGGTCACTCCCCTGTGATCCTCAAGTCTAGGGTCCCCAGGCCAGAGGGCTGTGAAAGATAGTGGAGGTTTCCGGGTAAGGCGCTGATGGATGCTGTGTTCAATGCAGAGCATCGAGCTGCTATTTTAGATTACTTCAAACTGAATAAAAGCTCAGTACCGCTGATGGAGCAAGAATTCGCATATTACGCAGCTTGCTCGTACTCATGAACCTCACATAACTTATAACCATGTAATTCAACCTGTTCGTTTTACTAATTTCCCTTTATTCTGACATTCGGGGTGTCCTAGTGGCGCTTGCCTATGTGTTTACTAACGCAATAACCCTCGTAACAAAAAATGGCCGCTGCTTGGCAGGGTTTCCTCTGCGCATGCGTTAGTCACACTCACGTGACGTGACGTACTTGCAGTTCTGGTGGGAATCTTTGCGCTTGCGCACTTGCTTCTAAGATGGCTGTCTGTGTATTCACATGGTGAAGCTTGCGTGGATGTTTTATGTTATTGTCTGTCTGCACTAAAACAATCACGCATTAGTATATTATAAATAAAGGGGTATAGAGTAGCTATCCATGGTATACAGTGAATTCATTTATTTCTATGTTTTAATTTGTTTTCGCTTATTTTTCATGTACCACGTTCTTGAGGGTTTGCGAGACGCACATGAATCCATCTTGAAAAGCTCTATTGGCAGAGGGAAGACAACCTTGAACAGTGGAACGCAGCCAGCTGGCAGCCACAGTCAAGATGCTCCTCAGAACGTGACCTGCGACCCAGCAGGATGGAGCTGCAATGTACCGCAATTGTTACAAATGTTATGTTTTCATTGTATTCGGTATAATATCGCATGGGAACCCCAAATTTGCTAGGCGGTCCCAGAAATGGTTATTTAGACTTGTAGAAGGTTGTTCTGATTGGTGTGTTAACCTATCCTACTTGGGGGCCAATCGAAATTGGGGATTCTGACACTTGCAACATTTGGGGGGTGGTACACTGACCCGAAAACAGTATATCTAGCCTAGGTTTAGCTAGAGAAATTGTCCGACTTGTCCGAATAGCTGACCTGTCACTGACCCAACGCACTCAATAGGTGACTGATACAGAGGGCTGCGGAGCACTCTGTCCGAACTATACCATAGACTCAAGAGGTTTTACTAAACCTTAAGTGCTGGCGGAGCACTTTGCTAGGAAGTTCGCTAACCCAATCGGGGTTCTGGCCGATAGCTGCAGAGAGGGTGGAGCGCAGGCGTTGCTTCCAAACTGCGGGTGCTGGTCGTGCCTTGGTGGTCCTGTCCTGATCCTAATCTGGTTTTCCTGTCCTGTCCTGGGGTGTCCATTCTGCACCTGCTGTCCCATTGATGACTGTCCTTACTTGGGGTTTTTCCTGTCCTTGACTGATCCGTGGCCAGGGTTGGTCTTCACACCATTCTAGGTAAATATATAGTGCTGAAACTCTATACTGCACTCTCTATTTTCTGTCTTTTTGCTTTAATAAAGACATACTTTTGAGCATAATTGATTTTCCATGCTTTCGCAAAACTACTGAAAGAAAGCTCATACGTTATTGCCGTTTTTTAGCATGTTCCTATGTTACCCTTCCTTTAAGCACAATTTTCTTCATACCGTTTATGAAATATAGATGTGGTTTATAATTTCTCCTCTCGAATTGATTGAAGTAAGGTTTCTAGAACTATAGCGTGTTCCAATTTTTACCCTTCCTATAGCTGTATAGGATTTCTAACTTCTCACCCAACTGTTGAAGTATTTCCTGTAGTGAAATTCTAGTAAGTGCATAAATTTGCTCATTTATAATTATACTTTCTTAAGTCCCATTCCTAAAAATCTGTTTAGCATTTCTTATGTCCTTATCTTCCTATAGAACTCATAAATGGTTGCCCTAATTTACTTTCTCTATGGTTATGTGCTGTTCATTATCTTGATTATTGATTGCCTTTTGGTTGTAAACTGTATGCTTTCCGAATCTGAATCTTAGATAAAACTTTAAAACTTCCCAGTAGTCTGTGGTTATTTTAATGAAAGTATAAAAGAGTATATGTTGGTATTTTTACCTTTCTTTCACAGCTAGCTCCCTGATCCATTGTGGCCATTAGGTACCCGTAACGGTTGATTGGTAAGTCAGGTACAGATAGAAATAAATAGGAAGAAACCAGGGTTACTGGTAGTAGAGTGTAAGGTCACCCGATTAATGTATACGATAAATTGAAAATAGTATATGGGCCTGGTACGTGTATGGTGAAATTATTGGCCGGGTGACCTACGATCTCTATCAGTATTTTTCTGGTAGCAGAGCTATGGTTAGGGACTAGTTAAAGTTAGGTAGGACTAGTTAAGATAAGTAGGTAGGTCGGATGCTGCTAAAATTTTTATTGCTGCTAAAACGGTGAACATTTTTGTGAATTGATCAATCACGTGAAATGTTTTGCTTTGGAAATTGATACTGATATATGTATTAACCCACTTGTTAGTAAATGTTAAGTGTTTGTCTGGGGAATTGAATAAGCGAGTGGAGAAGAGAATCCACTTCGCTTTGAGGTCACTGGCTCTAGGAAAATTGGTACAGGTTAGGCAGAACTGGAAGCACTAATTAGGGTTTTCTGAATATATGTTTGAATAAATGATAGCAACGAGTTCACTGGCAAAACTTCTATTGTGATATAACCTAGTAAGGGTCACTCCGGAAAGAGTAGCAGGTTCGTCGGAGCTTGAGTGACAGCAAAGGGGTTCGCTAGTGAAACTTTAGACTTAGTATATATCCCGGAAAGAAGTGGATGAGTCAAAAGGAGTAGTAGGGTCCCTAATGCTTGAGTGAAGGATAGGCGGAAGAGATCTATCCGTAGTGTGTTAAAAGTAGACTGAAGAGGTTTACTTGCAGTAAAACGTATCTTTACTCTCTAGACAATCGAGTACAGTGGCGAATGTGTTTATGTTGGTAAATAACTAAAGCACTTGCACTTTAAGAGAGAAATTAAGTTTCCGTTACCTTGTGAGGGAGGGAGTCAGTTGCGGAGCTGCTCTGACGTCACTCTGTGCCGCGCTGGTATTGGTCGAAACAGCAGGCGAGTAGCGGAGCTGAAATTGTAAAGGAGGGGTGAGTGCCGGAGCGTGAGAACTTGTCTCACGAAAGGCCGCGCACCCATTGGTCGAGATTATTTGAACCCGTGCATTTGATTGGTTGCACGAAAATAAAAGGCGCTTTTGGATTGGGAGTGATTTGTAAACAAAGTCACTCGCAGAAATCGTATGTGGCACACGTATAGACCAAATAGTAGACCTGATCCACGACATTTGGGGTTTGAAAACTATTAGTGGAAAGGGCATAACACTAGCATTATGTACGGAAATAAGAGAAAATTGTCCCTTGTAAATAAAGTGAAGAATTATTTCAAAAAGGACAAACCTATTAAAACCAGAGAAGGTGTTGTCATACCGCCACCAAATACCCCCGCATCTTTCATGATGTTTGATAAAGGGTACCATTCATGTGTATGGTTGGAAAATTGGGCGGAATACACAAAAGATGACGAAATTTTGGCTTTCCCGTTAGAAGGTACATTTAATGTTAGAATTCTATTTAATTTGAGAACCCGAATGAATGACTTACATCCCAGACCTAGATTAACGCAGTACGAAGCATTAGAGGAATGGGAGATCGAAGCTTTTGAGAGAGACAAGCCCCGATTGGACAAAGGGTTAACAAAATGGTATCCGAAACTGAAACAAGAGACCCGTGATAAAAAGATGAAACAGTGGAGGCAGAATATGATTGTGGAAGGATTGTTTCCAATGATGCCAATGGGTGGTCCCGCGGGAGAGAAAAAGACAGAAAAATGCAAACATTGGGTGCCCCTTGGGGAGTCGGATGATGAATTATTAGATGACATGTTTATGAAAAGTCCGCCTCCTTATAATGAAGGTTGCAGATCGTCTAGTGTAGGGGATACCTCCCAACGTCCCCCGTGTCAGGAAGGGAGTGGATCTGGAAACCCAAGAGATAGCTGTCAAATACCGTCCTATAGCGAGGGCCTAGGACTCATAGGTGCCAGAGACACCTGTCTAAGACCACCATTTAGTGGGGAATCAAGATATTCAGGTGACCGAGATTTCGGTTCAAGACCTCCTTATGAGGGAGGACCAAGAGCCTTAAACACAGGAAGCTGTTTCCCAAAACCTAATTATGGTGAAGGACCAAGTATGACGCATCCGACTGCCCCAACATTAACTCCGCAAATAGTACCTGAAATAAGCTTGGAAAGAATGCTACAGGAAAAAGAGCGAGAGGCTCTAGCTAAACAGAGAACTGAAATAATTCAGAAACTCTCCCAGTTAAATACAAGACCTGAAGCCTTGACGATCCCAGTAACTATTGGACCCGTAGTTCCGTTGTATGGGGATAGACAAGTGAGTCCACAAGCCCCAATTATTACCCCGACTGTAGTACAGCCCCGAAGAGAGCCCTTAATTGTAGATGATCAGACGAGTGAATGTGAATCTGAAACTTCTTTAATGGATTTACCAATTAGGAACTCGGGAAGGAGTCTGCAGAAGAGACATAATCCTTTCAATACGAGAGAGATTCAAATGGAATCGACTTCAGGTACCAAGAGTGTCACATTAGTGACTCCTGAAGAAATTGAGAGATGGAGTCGAGAATTAGAGAGACAGACTCCTCAGTCAAAACCTTTAGACATCTACAAGCTGAGAATAGAAATGGAAGAACTGACGGCCGGAAATGTGGGGTTAGACAGATTAAATACCTTTTCCGAGGTAGAGCTGCTGTTTATCTGCAAAAGTCTTACCCGTAATACCAAAGTGCTCCATGAGAAACTAACGGACACTGCAGGGATCCCAAAGCAATAGATATTTCAAAATCAAAACCATTACAAAAACCCTACAGAGCAGATTTCTCAGACAAAGATCTGGAGAATATGAATGTGTCAGGAAAGAAGGTCCAGATCAGAGAATTGTTGACCGTGTTGCAAAAATGGGGAGATGTAGACAAGTGGAAAGCCAGATGGGCAAAGAAAAAGGATGAAGCTAGATCTAAACAGACGGCTTCTGAGTTTGCTTTGAGGGAAGCAGACAAGCCAGAACAGTTATACCCCATGCGAGAAGTGCCAGGTGGAAAATATGTGCACGTTCCATGGTCCCGACAGGATATTGTGTCCTTTACAAATGACTTTCCAAAATTGAGAGAGAAGCCTGTGGAATGGTACAGGCAAGTGGAAAGGTTTGTAAAGGTGCAAAAATGCCTATGGAAAGACCTGGATGGGTTTTTCGACATAGTTGTTCCTGTAGATTTATGAACCGATTGTAAAATTGCCGTTGGTTGGCCTAGTGAGGAATACCCAAGGGATCCTGTTTCAGGAGCCCCTTCTGATGAGGTAATGAAAAAATACCAGCAAGTGATGTTACACTTGAAGGGAAAGGTGCCTGCAAAGGAAACTGATTGGACCAGAATAGATAGAACTACACAGGAAAGAGATGAGACTGTGCATTCCTTTTATGAAAGACTGTTACAGGTGTTTAAAATGTACAGCGGTATAGATAACATCGAGATGAAGGATATGACCCATGTCATTTACAGGTTTGTAAACGGTTTAAGACCTGAAATTTGTCAGTGGATCAAAGACAATAAAATCTGTTGGCAGTCTGAGAAAATAGATGAAGTCTTGCGATACGCAAAGTATTGCGAGGACGAGATGGCAGACAAGCGAAAGGCTCTGAAGGAAAAAGTTATGTGGGCACAAGTAAAACTAGCGGAACAACAGGAAAAGCAATTAGGTAAAATGAATAAGAATTCCCAAAATCAAGGTTCTGGGGGAGGAGGGAAGCCCAGAGTAAAAATGAGTAGAGAAGAAGCTAAAAAGAAATTTCCCTGTCACCAGTGCGGAGAAATTGGGCACTGGAGAGACGAGTGTCCATATTTACTGAATGGTAACCTCCAAAACACTGATTTAAATCCACAGACGCAGAATGAAAGACCAAGAAAGACCCAGTAACAGGTAAAGGCGAGTCAGTTGCCCCGTGCACCTAAACCGAATTATAAAGGGAAAACACCGCAGGGTAATGACATAGAGATCTGGGGAGGAAATGAGGATAGAAATGCAGCAACTTCGCAATTTCTGTTGAGTGATACCTTTTTCTGTGACGACCAATACTGACGGGGCCTGAGATGGGAGAACAAGGAGTGCGTACTTGGCGCCTCCTTGCCGGTAGACCAGTCAGGTCCATACATTGAAGGAAAGGTTGAAGGCAATGATGTCACCTTTCTGTTGGACACTGGTGCTACCCGTTCTACTGTGAGAACAGCAGACGTTCCAAACCTACCACTCTCGGGAGAAGCATTCCAAGTAGTGGGTGTATCTAATCAATTGATTAGTACACCAGTTACTGAGCCCATGGAAATCACAATATGGAATTTCAAAGAAATGCATAGATTTGTAGTTTGTGACACCAGTCCAGTAAACTTACTGGGACGTGATTTGTTGTGTAAAATGAACTGTACCATCTTTTGCACACCAAAAGGCGTCGAAATTCAAACACCAGACGAAGATGGAATATACAAATTAATGTTAATAAAACCTGACTCAGAAATTAAACAATTGACTATACAAGACTTACCTGAAGAACTCCAAAAGACAGTGAAACCACAAGTATGGGACTTTACTGGAACGGATGTAGGCTTGATGGCAAACGTTGACCCAATCAAAATAGCCATGAAAGAAAATGCAGTCTACCCCAATACCAAGCCATACAAAATGAGTGCAGAAGTTAGAGCAGGAGTTGCCATTGAAATAAAAAGATTATTAGAAGCAAACATCATACAAGAAGTGATGAGTAGCCCATGTAACTCACCCATAATTGGAATCAAGAAACCTAGTGGCAAGTACAGGGTAGTGCAGGACCTGAGAAAGGTAAACAAAATCATTGTTCCCTGCTGCCCTATTGTTCCGAACCCAGCAGTGATCCTGTATCAGATTCCCTGGGATGCTGAATGGTTCACCGTGATTGACCTATGTCATGCATTTTTTTCAATCCCATTGCATCCAGACAGCAAATTTATTTTCTCATTTGCATGCGACAGTCACGTGTTCGTTTGGAATCGCGTCCCTCAAGGGTATACAGAAAGCCCCTCAATCTTTAATCAGATTTTGAAAAAATGCCTTGAATCTTTAACTTTACCTGGAAACTCAGTTTTGGTGCAATATATAGACGACCTCTTGTTGGCGTCTAAGAGTCAGAAAAACTGTGTTATTGACACCATTGCCCTACTGAACCATCTAGGTGAAGGAGGACATAAAGTATCACCTGACAAACTGCAGTTCTGTACCAAATCAGTAAAATATCTGGGGCACCAGATAGAGAAGGGCATCAGGAAAGTTACTTCAGAAAGAATCAGGATAATTCAAAACATGCAGTTGCCCAATACTCAGAAAGAAGTCAGAATGTTCCTTGGAGTTGTAGGTTACTGCAGGCAGTGGATTGTGGGATTTGCAGTCCTAGTCAAACCTTTGATCAAAATGACAAAGAAAGGAGCAAAGGACCCAGTGGAGTGGGATGAGGAGAGCCTGACAGCATTCACGAAATTACGAGAATGTCTGTGTACAGCCCCTGCTCTAGGCATGCCTGATTATTCTAAGGAATTTTCATTGTTTTGTGATACACGAGACAATTGTACATTGTCGGTCCTAACCCAAGCCCATGGTTTGACTAGACGTCCAGTGGCATACTTTTCTGCCACTTTGGATCCAGTGGCTGCTGGATTACCTGGATGTCTGAAAGCTGTAGCTGCAACTTGCACGAGTCTTGAGCAAAGCGAGTCCATTGTTATGGGACATCCTGTAACTGTGTATGTTCCACATGCAGTTGTAATCCTACTGACCAGAACGAAGACCCAGTATCTCACACCTAGTCGGCTGACTAAGTACGAGAGGATTCTTGTAGGTGCTGCAAATGTAGTCATTACTCGGTGTAACATATTGAATCCAGCAACCTTGTTGCCTGAGTCGCTGATTGCAGAGGCAAAGGGAGAGGTCGAGCATGATTGCATTGACCTAACAGAGTTCGGTACTAAACCACGCCCAGACATCAAGTACCCCTGCCAGTAGAAGATAGCGAGCTGTTTGTGGATGGCTCATGTCTGAGACACGAACTTGTAGGTCTAAGTGCTGCTTATGCTGTAGTCACGGTAAAAGGCACTATAGAAGCATCCTGTTTATTTGGAGTGAAGTCTGCACAAGTAGCCGAATTGATTGCATTGACAAGGGCCTGTAAAATTGGGAAGAACAAAAGAATAACAGTATATACAGACAGTCAATACTGTTTTGGGGTTGTGCATGACTTTGGCCAATTGTGGCTGCAAAGAGAGTTCCTGACTTCTTCAGGTACTCCTATCAGAAATGGAAAAGTTGTACAAGAATTACTGGACGCAATCAAATTACCAAAAGAATTGACAGTGGTCAAATGCGCTGCTCACAAATCTGGCACTGATCATGTGACAGTGGAAAATAGATATGCTGATGAAGTGGCCCAACATTGTGCCAGACATCGAATGTCTGTTAATGTTAAGTTGGGGGGATATGGAAACAGCTGCCAACTTATGGTGTTTGAGGATGTGCCTACATGGGAAGAATTGAGAGACTGGCAGCATGCTGCACCAGCAAAGGAAAAGGAAAAATGGAGAAAGTTTGGTTGTCGACAGAGAAGTGAGGATGGTATCATTGTGGGCCCTGATAGTATGCCTGTGTTGCCTAGACGCTTGCTTGCTTCAATGGCAAGACTGATACATGGAGATACACACGTTGGTAGGGATGCCATGGTTCTGGTTTTCCAACAAACCTGGTACAACCCGAAGTTCAGGAAAGTAGCAGAGTCACTTTGCCAGAGGTGTTTGACATGCCAGCAGCATAACGCTGGGAAGAGAACAGTAGTTGAATTGGGAAAAATTGGGAAATCAGGAGGTCCCTTTGTAAGAGTACAAATAGACTTCATTCAGCTGCCCCTTTGTAAAGGAATGAGATGCGTCCTTGTCATTGTCTGCCTGTTTTCAAAATGGGTGGAAGCCTACCCAGCCAAAAAGAATGACGCCATCACTGTAGCTAAATTGCTACTGCAGGAACTAAAACCTAGGTACGGGGTTCCGGTCACAATTGAATCAGACAGAGGGGGGGCACTTCCAGAATGAGGTAATCGATCAGCTCTGTAAAGCGTTCAAGATTACACAAAAGCTGCACTGTGCATATCGTCCAGAGGCTTCTGGAGTGGTGGAACAAATAAATGGCACCATCAAATCAAGATTAGGAAAGATGTGTGAATCTACTGGTATGAACTGGATAAATGCTTTGCCTCTTGTTCTGATGGGAATCCGAAGTATTCCAGACCGAAAAACAGGCCTGAGTCCCCATGAAATCCTGATGGGAAGAGTGATGAGACAGGCATGGGTACCAGGATACAAACTGTTAAGCATTTCTGATGATTTGGTACTTGAATACTGCAAGCAACTAGGTGACCAAGTGCGTTCTATCTCTCGCCAGATTGGGGAGGACGCCGTCGCCAATCCAACAACTCCAGTCCATAAATTGGTTCCAGGCGACTGGGTTGTACTCAAGAAGCATACTCGTTCAAATTGCCTTGCACCGAAGTGGGGACAACAACGCCAAGTGATACTGGTGACCACGACAGCGGTGAAGTGTGCCGGCGTCCCGAAGTGGATCCATGCCAGCCATACCAAGAAGGTAATAAGAGACGAAAAGAAGACTGACGCTGAAGGTTGCCCAGCTGAGGAGTCTCCAGACATAGGTTCCGAAGTAGCTGATGAAGAACAACCGAGCACCAGTCAAGATGAGTGGATGCCCATAATCGACCTGACCGATGACCCAATCAGAACAAGAAGTCAAACCTACGCAGACAGAGAGTGGAATAGTGAGGAAGAGACAGGAATAGGAGAAGACAATCAGATTATCGAAATCCATGTCAAATCTGAGGGAGAAGAAGATCAGATACGGACAGAACAGGTGATCGACACTCCACCACAAAATCCTGAGATTGAAAAGGGACAGACAGAAATTAGGGCGAAAGTTCAAGCGGAAGAAAATCAAAGGTTCGAAGTGCTTGAACAAGACCAGATAGACCTAGAAGAACATGTTCAGGACACAGAAAAGGAAACGCCCAAAAGCCAAATCCAGTATACACCTGAACGAGGCCAGTTTAGTGACCAGGCAGAAGAAACAGAAGAAAGACCTGGGACTAGTCAGATAGGAAGGGAAGAAGCAGAAGAAGAAGTGCCACAAACATACGAAAATAAGAGAGCATTAGAAGAAAGCCAAACTACAGTGCCAGCTAAAAGACTCAAGAAAAAGAAACATATCGAACCAAGATATATTAAGATACTGAGACTGAGACTAAAAACCGTGAAAGAAAAGCTTGAGGAAAGAAGAAGAAGTTCTCGTATAGCAGAGCAGTCTGGAGAAAGCTCCAAAAGAAGAAGTGACCGAATAAAAAGACTAAACGAAAAATATCAGGATCCTGAATGGACTTATTTGATATTGGAGGAATTTGAGGATCTTGATATAACTGACGAAAGTGACGAAGAACAGACAGCTGATCAGTCTGCTGAAGAAGACGAACCAACCTGAAGAAGCTCAGTGTAAGATACCTGTGCAAAGTTACAAAGAGGGGTTGAGAACTTCTTCTGAGCAGAAATGTCTGATTCAAATGTGAATGGAGGACCTAGACGTAGTTGTTATAAAACATGCTGCCAAGTATGTATATGTAGCGTAACCATAGTACTGATCCTGTGAAGAGGACTGACTGTAACCCTACCTTCTTTAATAAGTAAAAATCCAAGCCTGTACCCGAATAATAACTTACCTGACGACACTGTAGAATCACACACTAGAACGACACCGCGAAGAGTAGACACACTGGACAAACCACTGAGCCTGAAACGGAGACAATTAAATTTAGAAGCACCAGATGAGGAATCATTACACTTTAACAAAATTAAGAACAAGACTCACTTAAACGTTTTCGCAAACCTGTTATTGCATTATGTAGAAACTATGGAAATAGATGACTGCTAGGTCTGCATGAAGCTACCTACTTCTGTAGCTGAAGGCGTGACTTATCATCACTTGCCCTTGACTTATGGAATTTCCTGTAGTATACTGACTAGCTTATTTTACAAAAGAGGACCTTTACAGTATTACTATTCAAACCATGACGTGACATTTTCTGAACTTCCTGTTAGAAGAAACCTAGACCCTGTACAGTCGACTAGAGATGTAGGTAAATACATGAGTGATTATTTTCTAACAGTAGGAAAAATTGATATAGATGATGCACATAAAAATAACCTGACCTGTTCTTTACATGAAAAGGAAAAATAATTTCTGGACATGGTAGAGAAAAGAAGAGAGAGTTTCCAAAAGAAAGCAAAAGACAGGAACCATAAAGTTCCTAAATGGGCAGAAAGTATAGGGAGCACCTCAAATGGTGGAGCTACTGCTGCTATGCTCCTTGACTTCAAAAAGAAGGGGAAACTCTGTCTTAAAAGGGAAATGACTAGTTATTATAACAATGTTTTCATCGGTTCCAGTGAATGTGAGCATAATTACAAGGTAATTGGAGGTTGGGGTTTCAAAGATGGGACAGAGCCTGTGTTTCCTGGAATTTACTTTATTTGTGGGAACAAGGCTTACTTCAAATTACCCGACCATTGGTATGGGAGTTGCTACTTTGGTATTGTCTTTCCAAAGATATACCATGTGGGGAAAATCACTGGAAGCAATGAAGAAACTAACACAGTAGTACGCACTAGAAGAGAAACTGCTGGAGAGATTGTAGGAGATATTTTTAGCGCAATAATACCTGCAGTGGGAGTGGTTCTGAACTCGAACAAAATTTGAAAATTGTCAACAGTAGTAGATCGGTTATCTACCGACACTGCTGGAGGGTTCCTGATGGTCAATACGGAAATGGTTGCAATCAGATCTATGGTTTTACAGAACCGACTTGCCCTTGATACTCTATTAGCGAAAGAGGGCGGAGTCTGCAGAATGTTGAAAGCGCAACATTGTTGCACTTACATACCTGACAAAAGTGTAGGTATCCAAAGGTATGTAAGGAACATTACAAATTTGGGAAAAGAACTTAAACCACTGGAGGTTGACAGTGCCTGGAAAAGACTTACCGATGGTCTCTCTGCTGTAGGTCATTGGTTTGCACAGTTAGGTAGAGGTTTATTGTTTAAGGTACTGATGCCAATTGCCATAATCGGGTTTATCATGTTCCTTGTATTTGTCTGTTGCAAATGTCGCAAACACCAAAAGAAATATACTGTGAATAAAAGAGGTGTGAAACGGAGTGTGGATGAACTTGAATTAGAAGAACAGAATAATCAAATTTACAAAAGGGTGAAAAATTCTCACCCTACCAAAGACGTAAAAGAAAAATTTAATCAAATGTTGGAAGAAATTGAAATGTACAAAGTGTGAAAGAAAAGTTGGCATCTGATTCCATTATTTTGTGATGATAGTAAATATCATCAAAGAGGGGATTGATGGAGCAAGAATTCGCATATTACGCGGCTTGCTCGTACTCATGAACCTCGCATAACTTATAACCATGTAATTCAACCTGTTCGTCTTACTAATTTCCCTTTATTCTGACATTCGGGGTGTCGAAGTGACGCTTGCCTATGCGTTTACTAACGCAATAACCCTCGTAACTAAAAATGTCCGCTGCTTGGCGGGGTTTCCTCTGGGCATTCGTTAGTCACACTCACGTGACGTGACGTACTTGCAGTTCTGGTGGGAATCTTTGCGCTTGCTCACTTGCTTCTAAGATGGCTGTCTGTGTATTCACATGGTGAAGCTTGCGCGGATGTTTTATGTTATTGTCTGTCTGCACTAAAACAATCACGCATTAGTATATTATAAATAAAGGGGTATAGAGTAGCTATCCATGGTATACAGGGAATTCATTTATTTCTATGTTTTAATTTGTTTTCGCTTACTTTTCATGTACCACGTTCTTGAGGGTTTGCGAGACGCACATGAATCCATCTTGAAAAGCTCTATTGCGCATGTCACCCTGGCAGAGCGAAGACAACCTTGAACAGTGGAACGCAGCCAGCTGGCAGCCACAGTCAAGATGCTCCTGAGAACGTGACCTGTGACCCAGCAGGATGGAGCTGCAATATACCGCAATTGTTACAAATGTTATGTTTTCATTGTATTCGGTATAATATCGCATGGGAACCCCAAATTTGCTAGGCGGTCCCAGAAATGGTTATTTAGACTTGTAGAAGGTTGTTCTGATTGGTGTGTTAACCTATCCTACTTGGGGACCAATCGAAATTGGGGATTCTGACACTTGCAACATTTGGGGGGTGGTACACTGACCCGAAAACAGTATAACTAGCCTAGGTTTAGCTAGAGAAATTGTCCGACTTGTCCGAATAGCTGACCTGTCACTGACCCAACGCACTCAATAGGTGACTGATACAGAGGGCTGCGGAGCACTCTGTCCGAAATATACCATAGACTCAAGAGGTTTTACTAAACCTTAAGTGCTGGCTGAGCACTTTGCTAGGAAGTTCGCTAACCCAATCGGGGTTCTGGCCGATAGCTGCAGAGAGGGTGGAGCGCAGGCGTTGCTTTCAAACTGCGGGTGCTGGTCGTGCCTTGGTGGTCCTGTCCTGATCCTAATCTGGTTTTCCTGTCCTGTCCTGGGGTGTCCATTCTGCACCAGCTGTCCCATTGATGACTGTCCTTACTTGGGGTTTTTCCTGTCCTTGACTGATCCGTGGCCAGGTTTGGTCTTCACACCATTCTAGGTAAATATATAGTGCTGAAACTCTATACTGCACTTTCTATTTTCTGTCTTTTTGCTTTAATAAAGACATACTCTTGCGCATAATTGATTTTCCATGCTTTCGCAAAACTACTGAAAGAAAGCTCATATGTTATTGCCGTATTTTAGCATGTTCCTATGTTACCCTTCCTTTAAGCACAATTTTCTTCATACCGTTTATGAAATATAGATGTGGTTTAAAATTTCTCCTCTCGAATTGATTGAAGTAAGGTTTCTAGAACTATAGCGTGTTCCAATTTTTACCCTTCCTATAGCTGTATAGGATTTCTAACTTCTCACCCAACTGTTGAAGTATTTCCCGTAGTGAAATTCTAGTACGTGCATAAATTTGCCCATTTATAATTATACTTTCTTAAGTCCCATTCCTAAAAATCTGTTTAGCATTTCTTATGTCCTTATCTTCCAATAGAACTCATAAATGGTTGCCTTACTTTCTCTATGGTTATGTGCTGTTCGTTATCTTGATTATTGATTGCCTTTTGGTTGTAAACTGTATGCTTTCCGAATCTGAATCTTAGATAAAACTTTAACACTTCCCAGTAGTCTGTGGTTATTTTAATGAAAGTATAAAAGAGTATATGTTGGTATTTTTACCTTTCTTTCACAGCTAGCTCCCTGATCCATTGTGGTCATTAGGTACCCGTAACGGTGGATTGGTAAGTCGGGTACAGATAGAAATAAATAGGAAGGAACCAGGGTTACTGGTAGTAGAGTGTGAGGTCACCTGATTAATGTATACGATAAATTGAAAATAGTATATGGGCCTGGTACGTGTATGGTGAAATTATTGGCCGGGTAACCTACGATCTCTATCACCGCCACGGTCAGTTTTGTGGGAAGCCTTTAATGATATATGCGGGGTTACTGTATCGCAAAGTATTCTGGGGTCTTGAGGGTCCTAAAGGTACTTTTTCTCGCATAGAACAGCGGCTTGAGGCAATGGATAAAGCACACATTACATTTCTATCGCAAGAAGATCAGAACCACTGACTGACACTCCTTTTGGAGTTCCAGGAAGCGGAGGAGCATGAGACACTATTCTTGTGGGAATATGCTACTGCTCGGCATTGTGGGGAAGGAGATCAACGAGCCACACCTTGGCGCAACTTCTGCACCTGGTGTCGGGACCATTGTGTATCCCATATATTTAGCCCTGGATGGCAAGATACTATCCGACATTAGGGAGATACGAGATGTTTTTTAGACTATTACACTGAGTTATATACTTCACATGCTACACATAGTGAGGAGGCCCTTGTGGCTGGAGAAGGGAATGCAGGAGTTCTGTGGAGGAAATTGTGAGTGTCATTGATGCATTGAATGGCTCAACTGCTCCCAGGTTGGATGGGTTTACCGGGAATTTTTACAAGATCTATAAGGACCTATTGATCCCACACTTGCTAGAGGTGTATGATGAAGTGCTGAAGGGTTGAGAATACCATCCACATTGCATGAGGCAGTCATTATAGTCCAAACCTAGGAAGAATCCTCTTCTTTGTGGGTCATATAGTGTATTATCTCTCCTTAATCTCGATTATAAATTCCTGGCGGAAATCATTGCATTGAGATTAAATCGTATCATTTCACTGGCCCAATTGGGATTTGTCCCCCATAGATCAACTGCTTTGATATTCCATACTTTATTTACTGTCCTGCATAGAATACCGTTTGAGGTCCCCGCGGCTGCGGTGTTCCTAGATACTGAAAAGGCATTTGACTCCCTGGAGAGGCCTTTTTTCTAATGGTCATGCAGAGGATGGTAATGCGTAAAAGGGTTTGTGGAGCTGGTTTTGCATTTATATACCTCCCTCACTGCACAACTCTGGCTCAATGGCACCTTGTTTTTGCAGTTTTTGCCGGGGCACACAACAGGGATGCCTGCTCTCTCTATTATGATTTATAATCGCATTGAACCCATTATTCCGACACTTTAATGTTCTTTTCTCTCTCTTTCTGTCTCTCACTCTCTGTGACTTCATTTTTCTTTCTCTTATAAAGTTATAGACTCTGCTGTCTACTTTGACGTGTAGAAGCACAGTTGAAGTCAAGTTGTGAACTCCGGTGGCCGCAGTGTTTATACAAGGTAAGCAAAGCGGCCTACATATACAATGCCTCCATTGCAATGCATTAGAAATAAGTCAGCGTATTTACAATCCCGTTGTGCCACTTTGTGTCAGTAATGCAGTAGGCACTTCCATATAGACACCACTTGAATGCGGGACTATAACAGAAGTGAAATGTACTAGGCACACTGCACACGTAAATCATACTGTTACCTTCACTTGTAATGCTTCACCCTATTTAGTCACATCTACATACCTTTAAACTCTTTTTTTCTTTTTTTTTTCCAGATTACCTACCCAACGTCTTTTGGATTCCACATCACACTTTGTTTATAATACTGTTTTATTAAAGTTATTTTTCTAGTTGTTTATTACATTATCTTTAAGTTACGTTTACAGTTATTGTTGTTTTAATAAAAGTTAATAAAAAAACTATATACTTGTTTTTTTTGGTGAGAGGGCGGGAAGGTCTACAACAAAAATAACATTTATAATTTGAAGTACTATAGTAAGATGTTTGACAGTAGGGTTGAAAAGTACTGGCTCTACAATAAGTGATATTTTCTCTGGATGGACTACAATATAGAAAGGAAATCAAAGTAAAACAAAAAAATGTGTACCACATTTACACACCTCTTGCAACAATTTCACGTTCAAACCTACCCCACTACAAAATTAACTGTGTGGGCCTCAATGACGCCCCTCAAACCACGAAAACGACAACCCCCCAGGGATTTCTATATTGTATGAGGGAGGCTGCGTGGCCCACCGCCTGATGCCCTCGAGTCTGCCACACCCAAACGCAAGTCCTGCAGTGGCCTGGGAAAAAACAGCCATTACAACGCGGTCATAACCACGCATAATCGTGACCACAAATGCATTAGCACATATATGGCTTTACCACGCATACTTTTACAACTAGTATACATTTACCACGCATAATAAAGCCATAAACATCCTAATGGCTTTGTGGTGACGGACACGAGTTGTAATGGCTATGGCTTACGTGCTTCAAAGTAGTTTTTAGGTATAGGTGTTACCAAGCCTGATAACATCGGCCATGGACAAACACCGTTGTGTCTGTGGTAGGAAATCTCATGGATCACAGAGAAGATAGGCGGAGGCTAAAATGAAAGTAGCAGGTATAATAAAAATAACGGACGAAAACTACTAAAATGGCGGTGGGCTGAGTATGTAATCAACGTTTGGCGCCTCGGCAATACGTTTCAAATAAATATAGATAGAATATGATTCTTAATATATTACAAAAGTATAGCAGTGAATGACACACACGGCCCGGGAAAAGAAAGCGCCACATTTAATACCTGAAATGAGTACAGCTTTGCTTGGCGAACTTGAAGAAAAAGAAAGAAAGATGGGCTTGGAAACAAGGCTGTGCATGCTTAGAGAGTACAACTGGTACACAAAAAAATAAATGAAAGTTTTACATACTATCATAGAAATATAGCTCTTTTTTTTAACCTGTAAAGTTAATTCTCAAAAAGAACTGTTTTTTTTAGCCGCAATGCCCCCAAGATCCCAGATGGCTCCCCGCGTCCATACTTCAAAATCAAACCCCAGGGGGTGCCTTTCCCCGGGTCTCTTAGTGCCTTACAAGCCCCTCATTATGGAAAGAAAATGCTCCCGGGATTAAGCCCCCTCTGGGGCTAATTAAGAATAAAACAGTATCCTCTTTTTTGTTTTCCCTTTCCACCACGTACGTGTAACCCGCTTTTTTTTATTTAAAAAAAAATATATTTGGACCTAAAGATCCATGTGGGACCCCCTGAGCAGGCCTAGAGGGTCAACATGTTTCTACCCTGCCCCCTTTCCTTATTTCTCAACTTAGTTTTACTGTTTTCTTGTGTCTCAGTTCTAGCGACGCACAAGATGGCTGCCAACACTTCCTGGCTTGGAGTGTTGACAGACAGTTGACAGCCACTCAGCGTGCAGCTCCTGCTTGTAAATGTACGGATTTCCGTATGCGTGCGGTGCTTCTTCTCTAGATATCTCTGTGATTTTCCTTTTCATTTTCTCAGAAACTACTGAACGGATTTACACCATTTAACAAAAATCACAATCTGCGAACCTAAGTCATCCTCTCTGCCAAATTTAGTGTAAGTCCGTTTAGCCGTTCGGGCTGTAGCCCTGGCTCAAGGTCCCTATAGAAAATTGCATGGGTAAAACATGTTTTGGGACCCCTCTTTTTTCACGGCCCCCACTTGACCAATCACCCCCAAACATTCAGGGAAGGAGCGGAATGGAGCAGGCCATTTTCTTGGAGAAATTCTCGAAGATTCGTCCACCAGCACCAAAGGTATTCCAAATAGAATGTTGTGGATTTCCTATGGAAAGTAGGTCCTAACTATAACTACCTACTGGTGACCCTCAGTAGGTAATGTAGATATAGGTATACAATATTTAAGTAAGGGGTGATTACACCACCTTACTCATGCTATGTGAACTGACCTGGGGTGTCAGTTTGGAAGGCAAACCAGGGGTGGCACAATACATGCTGCAGCCCCGGGTAGGCCTAAGGTGCACCTATGCCCTGGGTACCTATAGTACACTATATAGGGGCTCACAAGGGTGACCCAGTAACCAATCTGGTATGTACCTAAAGTACATGGTATCAATTTAGAGAGAGACCAGCTGGGCTGTGGTTCTGATTGGCAGGCCCACAGCAACACTAAAGTAAAAAAAACAGGGAATCACAGCAAAAAGTGGGGGTAACCAAAGGAAGCAGAACCTACTCTCCTACACCAAAGATGGCTAAGAGGTCCAGGAGTACCCAGCTGCAGTTTAACATCAGTCGAGGAGGATGTGGATGTTGCTGTAGCGTGAAGGAGTGAGGTCTCGGTGCTGTTTTTGCATCTGAAGCCTGTCTGGGAGAGGTTCAGGATGGGGTTTATTTAGATGAACTCGGCGATTTGGGCGTTGATGGCCTTCTTGATAACTTTGGCTGGCAGGGATCAGAAGGATGGGTCTGTAGTTCCTGAGGTCTGTTGGGTCAGCAGATGGTTTATTTTGCAGGGGGTTGATCTCTGTGTGTTTCCGTTTGTCTTCATGGAAGATGGTGGACTTGATGGAGCTGTTGATTATGTGGCAGAGTTTGGAGACGATTGTTTGATGGTGCAGCAGAGTTTTGGGGTGGTGGAGGTGCCGGCTCTGTTAAAGATTTGATGTAACCAGGGATCTTAGGGTGCTCCAGAGTGTATGATGTTCATGATCCTGTGGGTTTTGTCTGAGGTGAGGGTGGTCCAGATGGGCAGGGTCTGCTAGGGGTTATAGTCATTGGGTGATGTGGTCATGGGTGAGTCTTGGGTTGTGAAGCTGTAGTAGACCATGGTGTTCTTTGCTGTTCTGTGCATTGGCATTGATGCGTTCCTGTATGGTGGTCTTCTTTGTTGTTCTGATGAGGTGGTGGTGTGCGGTGACAGCTGTTTTGAAGTCTGCATAGTCTGCAAGATCTTGCTGCTCGTCCATTTTTTCTCAAGCCATCTGCGGGTGCACCTGAATTGTTGTGGGGTGGGAGAGAACCAGCTGACTTTCTTGCTACGTCTCTGTGAAAGAAGACTGTGTGTCGGAGCCTATTGGAGCACAACAATAAAGGTTGCGTGCTGAGTCATTGTCATCTGTGGATGACAGTGGTGGAGTTTTGTTGAGAGAGGTGGTGAGCTGGTCTTCGGTGACTTTGATTAAGCTTTTGCTAGGATGTCGGTGAGTGAGGTGGTGTACGATGGGTTTGGTGAAGAAGAAGTAGACGCAGTGGTGGTTGGTCCACTGTAGCTTGGGGAGTGGCTGATGGAGATGTTGTTGCTTGCAGAGAAAATTAGTTTGAGTGTTTCCCCTGCTGAGTGGGTTGGAAAGGTGACTTTTTGCTTGAGTCCGATAATGGTGAGGATCTCCAGTAGGAACAAGGTGTTGTGGTCAACAAGGTTATTCAGGTAGAAATTGAGGTCGCTGAGGAGGATATAGTTCATGCACGAGAGAGTGTGGTGTGCAATGAAGTCAGCTATGACTTAGCTAAAGGTGGGGTGGAGTCCGGGGGGTCTGCAGACAAGGGTGCCACAGGGGGTGGTGCTCGGTTTGGTCTGGATCTAGAAGTGGAGGTGTTCCATGTCAAGTGCGTGGTCGTTGGAGCTGGTTTTGAGGCAAAGGGTGTTTTTGTGTTTGATGGCGATGCCTCCACCCAGCCAGTTGGGGTAAGTGTCCTTATGAATGATTTTGTAGCGGTCAGGGATGGCGGTTGCACTGTCTGGGGCTGAGGTGGGGTTCATCCATGTTTCCCTGAAGAAGAGAACATCTGGGGAGATGGAGTGAAGCATGTACCAGATCTCTGCTACGTATCTTCTGAGGGAGTGGGTGTTGATTATGATTCAGCTGAGGTGGTCCAGTCTAGTTCTCGTAGGGAGGTGGGTAGGCCAATGGTTGCAGGCGAGGGCAATAAGCATGAAACGGACACAGAGAATAGCGCAGAAGGGAAAGGGCACAGAGGGAACAATAAAAGAAGAGAAAATGCACAGAAAGAGTAGTACAGAAGAGGAATACAAAAAATACAGGAAACAGAACGGAAATACAGAAAACCGAAAGTTAGACAATATTCACCACTGGCCCACCAGGGATGAGGCGCAGGTAGGAACCTGCATGTGGAGGAGAGCCTCAAACTGGACCTGGGAACAGGAGGGCAGACCACCACTAGGTGAAGTTGTGCGTCGGGTGAGCAATGCACACTGACAAGGTCAGTGAGGTTGTTCTGGGACTGGTTTTGGGGTATCACCCCTCATCTGCCCGGCTAGCTTGAATACAGTGGAACAGTGAGCCCGGGACCAACCTCTGAGCAGGGAAAAAATGCCTTTAGTGTGGGGAGGTGTTGTTCCTTTCACAGAATGGACGGTGGCTTGGGCCAGAAACTTGTTTAAACTCAAGGAAACCTACCTTGTTGCAAGCAGATAAAGATAACACTTTGGCCTGCCCCTTCCCTTTATCCCCCTAGACAGGCAGGAACCAATCCCAGTGGCATGGGAGCTGCCCCCAGAAGTGGTTTAGAGTGACCACCGAAGAGGGGCAGCTAAGTTCATTTACCTCATCTCTGGGGGGGCACAGGGGAAGAATGATTCTATCAATTTGGTTTAAGTAGAGGGGGCGCTGTAGTATTATGTGCATTATGGCACACAGGAAATGGTGTAAAAGTACGCTCCTCAGAACACAAGAGGACTGGACCTGCTACTTGTAACCCGAGAAGAGCATTGGAAACTGGACCTCCTGTCTCCCTTGTATCCAGGACAAAGAAGTGGACTCCAAGGGTCCTAAGGCTGACCTCCAGTTCAAGCTACATGGACCTGACAAGCTAAAAGACTTATTTTTCTGCAACGGCCTAGATGATCTATTTTATCTGGACCTGGACCCTTTGCTGGATTGAGTTTTGACCCTCAGGTGCTATTCCCTGACCCTTGGTAGGTGTCAAAGTGTACGCCTCCTGTCGGCTCCTGAAACCTGGTACGTAGAAACTTTTTGGCTTCAAGAAAATTGACCAGGGACAAGTCAAGTGCAATCAGATGACCACATTTTGCACTTAATGTTTTCTGCACAATTTTTATATTTAAACTTTCAAAATTCATAACTTTGGTTTCCTTTATTGTATCTCTGTTGCTATGGTTTCATTGTATTTTTAAAGTTTATTCAATTGTGTCTTATTTTGTTGGGGTTTTTCTCGTGTTGTATTTTGACTGATGTTATTGTTTTAGTCCTGCGTATATAGTTTACACATTGCTTCTAAGCTAAACCTGTATTTTTCTGGGCCATTGCTACCAGGGTTGGATCTCAGGTGTATGTAAAACCGTCAGAGGTTTACCCTTTTGTTAGGTGTGTCATACTTTCTTATCTCTCCCATGTCTCAGTTTAGTATGGCATTGGGCCTGTGCTCATAGAATTCTCCTCTCTCAGTGTATGATAGCCTCTGGCCTGTGATCTTAGTTGATGATGGGATTGAGCCTGGACCACCATGCACCTGGGTTCTTATTTCCAGTAGGAAGGTATTGGTTTGTGTCCACTGCAAAAACAAAGTCTCTCTCCTGCCTGCTTGTTTCATGTTGTATCATGTTATTATTTCAGGTAGGTGTTTCGTACTTGTCGTCTTCACCTGAAAGCTCGGACTATCAAAGAGGCCTAGGTGAAAAAGATCCAAATCAAATACTCTTTCATGAGATTACTCACACCACCATTATTTTCAGATTCCAAGGCATGATGCGTGTTGGTATGGGAAAGGGTAGTGTACTTTATGAATAATGTATACGCCCTTCAGGACACGTCAGATTGTGCAGTGTGCTTTCAGCCATGTAGGGCCCAGCTGTGCTGTTTATTTGAAAACACAGAAAGCCCCATGCTGTGTGTAGTTTCAGCCCCGAGAAGTGTTTCTTTCTCATAGTGTGCTTTATGTCTATACTGCATGGTACACAATTTTAAGATATCTAATTACTCATAAAATCTACCCTGCTCTTACTGTGTACCCCTAATGATATTTTTTTATCTGTGCACTTATTTCCATAAGGTATTCTCTTCATATAACATAACTATTAATACAACGTTTGGCCTTTCTACAGTAGCATGAGCTGACAGTTTTTGCAAATGATTACTGCAAGAGAGGTCTTTGTTTCACTGTGACAACCTGACATGAAGACGGTATTACTCTGTGTTGACGGTACACATAGACCCTCATGTGACAGCCAAACCTGATGAAGACATGGCCCGTGTCCACCACTGAACAACATATATATTTGCAGGGTAGCACACCAACTACTTGCCACCTTAGTTGTCAAATCCTCACTATTAACCATTGCGTGCTCACTTACGAAGTGCTCAGCCCGTGCAGCACGTGAACTTCTGAACAACACCCTAAAGTAACACCTTGAGGTTCCAAGCCTGTGTCACAGCCTTTTTCAGTTGCATTTCCAGCATACTTTATAATGTATCAATGTTTGATCATACTGTATTCTTTTTTCCGCTTTAGCATTCACAACTGTTTACATCCACGTGCAAGGAACAGCAATTTCCCAAGTTTCTCATGTTAATGCAGGGCAATCTGAACCTCTTGTCAAAAACACGTTTCGAAGCCAAATACATTAAAAAGCAGTTTTATTGAAACCCAATGCATTTCAGGTTTCCAGGGCCTTTCGTCAGGGGTGAACACAAAATCCTGCGCACTCAAACAGAATATAAACAACAATGTGGCAATAAACAGGATTGAAAAGAAATGTATCCAACGTCGTTTTCCTGGAGGTTCATATATCTCTCCTTTTTTTATTAGATCATCAGATCCGAGAAAATATACAGCCAGCCGACACGTGTTTCGTTGTAGGACTGTACATACACAGTAACTACAACTCTTCAGGGCTCAATGGCTGAATCCTCAGTAGTTAGGCCCAGTTCCAGTGATAATTCCAACCCGGAAGGGTACTCCCTGTAGTGGTATGCGCAAAATATAGTGGTCACCGCGATATATAAAACCATCCAAGGCGCCAGCTAATACATCTAATTTCAAAATCCAAGTAGGTATGGACGTATCCATGAAGTGTCATTCAGTAATTAGTCCGTAACCCACGGGTACGTGTGGCATGAAGTTCTCTGGCACAATCGTGACGACACAAGCCCGGGCTAACGTGCCCTCGCAGGCGCAGGTAGACTGCAACGCTCCCCTGCTCCCCAGGACACTACAGTTGGGTTCAGAGTTGGCCCTTAGTCTGTAGCACCATCAGATATTGACTCAGTGAAATACTAACGCACACTCGAGACAGAGGCTACCTCGCATACTGCATACATTCAAATCTCGTTCATTTGCAAGTTACCATATTTTTAGTATATGGTTTGGTCTCCCCCTGGAGCCCACTGTATACAGTGCTACTTACAACTGTTCTATTGCTCTCTAATTGTGTGCTTTGTGTTCTATCCTCGTGTAGCGGTTAGTAGAAAGTGTTATATTAATAAATACATATTTTTATATAACTACTGTACGGTTCTCCTTTCATTTAGTCATTCACTCTGGTAAAACAAGCTGCTTTAGATTCCTTGAAGACTAAGCCTGAAGGCTGCTCTCCGCAGCTACCACTAGTATAGCTTTCTAAAGGTTATCTTTGACCTTGAACATCATAAGTGTCGTTTTGACTGTGGCAAGGTGCCCACTTTAAATAGCGGACAGCATATACCAGGCCAACTTCTCACGTTGGTGTGCAGCAGTTGGGATTCAAGCCTGCATTGTTTCATCAGATAAATCTCATTTATTGATTAACTGAAAGCACTAAGTATTAGGCACATATAATACTTAAGATTAGAATAAGTAAGTTCTACTGAACTTAGGGTTGGGTAAGTTTGTAGTGTAGTTCCTACAGTCCCAATAGGCTCTGCGCATTGGAATGATATATCCTGTAGTTTAGACATAGGACTGAGGTTTAATATATTAAACCTAATTGTGAGTGCCAGCTAGTTCAGAGGTCACTAGAAGCTTTCTCGAATTAACAAGAAGGGCTTAGTTTCTGACAACCGTATAAACATGACAACTTTGTTTCCCAAGAATAAGAAATCAATCTCTAGAGTCGCGGAAACAATAGATAGCTATTTTACTCAGTCAATCGTGTATGCTTTGTTTCACCAGAGGTGCTGGGAAATAGAGAGACGGGCGTTTTCAATAAAAAGTATTTATTTAACAGTCTTCTTTCTCAAGCATAAGAAATGTACTGCTATAATCGTAATCCTGGTTATAAAGTAAAATGCGTACAGCACGAAGAGTATTATAAACTAATTCTGTAAAAGCATGATACGGTTTCTAAGTAATGAAATACATAAAATACATATAGTGCTAAATATTGACTAAAAGTACTCAACTTCTAAAATACGCCTACCCCGGTGAACCTAACCTAAGTCTAGTACAAGGGAAGAAGTAAATGATGTATAGCTTAAGTTTATTATTCTTTGCCAAGAATCTATTCCAAGAATTCTCTAAGAGTCTAATCAGCTCCGTACCTTGGTTTTAGAATGAAGGAGGTCTTGTATCCCTGGCTGAAGATGGCTGATAGTAAGAAACCGGTCCTAGGATGCTTGATTTCGGTCCAGAAAATACATGGATTGGCAGTTCAGGCTGGACTGTTCCTATGAGGCAGAGGGTCAAGACTGATTTGCATATGGCCATGTCTGAACTGGGGTTGCTTGGTGACCAAAATAACGATGGATTAAACCCAGATCTGTGACTGGGGTGAATGTTTTGCCATTGTGCAACATTCTGCCCATCATCTTGTGTGTTTTGCTGTTCACCCTATGTGGGAAGGGTATGCCCAAACGTGGGTCCCGTGCTCACTAAGCCACTGGAGTCAAGCTATCCTTGCTGAAGACGGCTGATAGCCAGAAACCGGTCCTAGGATGTTTGATTTCGGTCCAGGGAAGACATGGTTTGGCAGTTCGGGCTGGACTGTTCCCATGAGGCACAGGGTCAAGACTGATTTGCATATGGCCATTTCTGAACTGGGGTGGCTCAGTGATCAAAATAACAATGGATTAAACTCAGATCTGTGACTGTGGGTGAATGTTTTGCCATTGTGCAACATTCCGTCCATCATCTTGTGTGTTTTGCTATTCACCCTATGTGGGAAGGGTATGCTCAGACGTGAGTCCCTTGCTCACTTCGCCACTGGATTCAAGCAAGCCGGGCTGAAGACGGCTGGAATTCCAGAAAACGGTCCTCGGAAGCTTGTTTCCGGTCCAGGGAAGACATGGCTTGGCAGTTCGGGCTGGACTGTTCCCATGAGGCACAGGGTCAAGACTGATTTGGATATGGCCATGTCTGAACTGGGGTGTCTTGGTGAGCAAAATAACGATGGATTAAACCCAGATCTGTGACTCCGGGTGAATGTTTTGCCATTGTGCAACATTCCGTCCATCATCTTGTGTGTTTTGCTGTTCACCGTATGTGGGAAGGGTATGCACAGACATGGGTCCCATGCTCACTAAGCCACTGGAGTCAAGCTATCCTGGTTGAAGATGGCTGACAGCCAGAAACTGGTCCAAGGATGCTTGATTTCGGTACAGTGAAGACATGGCTTGGCAGGTCGGGCTGGACTGTCCCCATGAGGCACAGGGTCAAGGCTGATTTGCATATGGGCATGTCTGAACCTGGGTGGTGTGGAGTGCAAACAAACGATGGATTAAGGCCCAGATCTCTGTACTGGGGTGAGTGTATGACATTGTTCTGCATTCTGTCCATCAACTGTTGGCTTTGCATTTGTCACCCCGAGTGGGATGGGTATTCTCAGACGTGAGTCCCATGCTCTCCACACCACTGGAGTCAAGTTATCCTGGCTGAAGACGGCTGATAGCCAGAAACCAGTCCTAGGTTGCTTGATTCCGGTCCAGGAAAGACATGGCTTGGCAGTTCGGGCTGGACTGTTCCCATGAGGCACAGGGTCAAGACTTATTTGCATATGGCCATGTCTGAACTGGGATGGCTTGGTGAGTAAAATAGCGATGAATTAAACCCAGATCTGTGACTGGGGATGAATGTTTTGCCATTGTGCAACATTCCGTCCATCATCTTGTGTGTTTTGCTGTTCACCCTATGTGGGAAGGGTATGCCCAGACGTGGGTCCCGTGCTCACTAAGCCACTGGAGTCAAGCTATCCTGGCTGAAGATGGCTGATAGCCAGAAACCGGTCCTAGGATGCTTGATTTCGGTCCAGGGAAGACATGGCTTGGCAGTTTGGGTTGGACTGTTCCCATGAAGCACAGGGTCAAAACTGATTTGCATATGGCCATGTCTGAACTGGGGTCTCTTGGTGAGCAAAATAGCAATGGATTAAACCCAGATCTGTGACTGGGGGTGAACATTTTGCCATTGTGCAACATTCCGTCCATAATCTTCGTTTCAACAGAGGTGCTGAGAAATAGAGAGATGGGCGTTTTCAATAAAAAGTATTTATTGAACAGTCTCCTTTCTCAAACATAACAAATGTACTGCTACAATTGTAATACTGGTTATAAAGTACAATGCGTACAGCACGAAGAGTATTATAAGATAATACTGTAAAAGCATCATATGGTTCCTAAGCCATAAAATACCTAAAATACCTAAAATACATTTAGGGCAAAATTATGACTAAAAGTACTCAACTGGTGCTTCGAAAATACGCCTACCCCGGTGTACCTAACCTAAGTCTAGTACAAGGGAAGAAGTAAGTGAGGTGTAGCTTAAGTTTAGTATTGTTTGCCAAGAATCTATTCCAAGAATTCTGTAAGGGTCTAATCAGCTCCGTACCTTGGTTTTTGAATGAAGGAGGTCTTGTATCTCTCTCTCAGGACTCAATTTCCAGGCAACCCGCAAGGGTAGCCTGGAAACACTGGAGCTGGATTTCTCGGCAGGAGAAAAGACAGCGTCTCTCAGTGCGTCAGCTGGAGGGTCGGCTTCCTTCGGCACTTGCTACAGCACGGTGCCTCGGGCAAGTAGATAGTCGAACTGCTCCAAACCACGGTGTGTTTGTCTGGGCAAATGTAGGCATATTTATACCTTGAAGGTGCTGAGTTTGATGTATGATTGAACATAATAACGTCATCAAAGACTTAGTTCTTTGAAATCTCCACGATTTCCTAGATAAATTAGTATTGAGGCAAGGGGAAGTCCCTAGCTGCTGAAGGCGGCTTTCTCTAAGAAATCGTTGTTGATTCTCGGAACTTAGTGGAAGTAGCCATGCCGTATTTGGGCTGCATAGGCTCAATCTAAATATGGTAATGATTTCTATGCCTATATAAGGATCGGGTTATTTATACCTATATTTGGGCATGAATCGGGAAAATTACACTAGGGTCTTAGATTCCTACATAATAAGTTAAGGGTCTAACATACCCTTTCTCCAACCTAAGAGAGTTTAGTTTCCACTAGGTTAGGTAGGTGCACACACCGCACCACACTAGTATGTCTTCAAAGGGAGAAGCCAGCGGTACTCTGCCTTCCAAATACAATGGGTATGCATTTCAGGAATTGAAACTCATGTTTGCTTCTAGGAAGATGAAGACAGGGAGAAATGCAAACACCCAACGTCTCATAGAGATATTGCTCTTTGATGTCCTTAGAAGGACCCCACAGTCATATGAGGTAGACAAAGTGGGTGGGGTAGGATAGGCAGGAAGGCATGATCTTCTTTGACCTAGAATTAAGCCCTGACCAGGAGGTATCAAAATGATTCTTACCTGGGCAGTGAGGATCAGGAAGAAAATGGAGAAGGTCTTGGGGGTTCTCTCTTTAATCCTCCTGTTAGAATACAGAGTTTACCTTGGAAACTTAGGTCTCCCTCTATAGAACCTCACCATTCAGGTACTTCTGTAGGGACCCCAGTATCTCAGCAGAGATGCAAATCTTATGAGAGACAATGTCAATTTCTTGAGCTTCAGAAAGTTAAACGTAGGCTTAGGCAAGATCAATTGGCATTAGATAATGAATCCCTAGAGCTCCAGAATGCTAGAAAGAGATTGGGACTAGAGTCTCATGGTGGCAGATTCAGTGTCCCTAGGGTTAAGGAGCACACCCATGATTATAGGAACCTGAACAAGATAGTCCCTCCCTACCAGAGTGGGGATGACATCCATAAATGGATAATTGCTTTAGAGAGGGCCTGTAAAGTACTACGGGTCCCTCAGGAGCAGTGGACAGCTATCCTGTGGCTCTCATTGGCTGACAAAGGTAGCGATCAACTCCTCACTGTTAAAGAAGAAGAAGATGCTGACAATTATTCAGTCATGAAGAGTGGTCTCATTGATGGGTTTGGCTTAACCACTGAACAGTACAAGATTTAATTCAGAGACACCAGAAGACACAGACTCAGAACTGGGTAGACTGTGCTCCTAAGGCTCTGGGAGGATGGGTATTTGAGTGTAAACTGAATGATTTTAGAGGATTGTACACTTTAATTATGGGGGAGTAGACCACTCAGCATATCAGGATGTACACTCTGTGGTACCCCCGGTTAAACAAAGGTCACCTAACTCGCAAGAGCAACTTGAAAGTATGTGGGCCCCTCAACCGATTGAAGTACATGTAAAAATTAACAAGCATGTCTCAAACCTCACTCAACATGCGTATCAATATGTGGAAACAAATCATACTGATAGTAAAATCCAAACATTGACCGACATCGCACCATCGGCTAGTTTGCAAAACAGCATGTCCCACGAGGAACGAGGAGAAAAAAATCAAGGCGGAGAGGGAGTCGCAAACCATAGTAGGTTGGTTCAAACACCAGAACACATACTCCCACATAACAAAGGCCACACGCAACATCAACTAATAGTCAATACTGAATCATCATCCAATAACACCTCTGCAAGGGACAACAATGGCAAAAATATTGACAGTATACAACCAGTAGCAATTACAGACTCTGGAGCAATATGGGACATATTCTTTAAGACATCCCAACTCACACTTGAGGCCTTGAACTACCAATCAAACAAGATGGACGTCCAAGTTGACTTGCTCAACATCATGGCAACAACAATCTCAGGGATTGATCAAAAACTAGCGGATTTGAATCGGTTGATAACACGAGCTCAAGCATACGCAACTACTCTAAATACAGAATGTGCCTGTGGTCCAACAATCGATAAACTGGCATCAATCCCAGAAGTGCTTTCCACCCTTATTGAAGATTTAAAAATACAATCATCTCAAATAGTAGGCAATAGAAGATCTGGGATAATAGAACAACTTACTAATGAAAAAGTATCAAAAAAGGATGGTATAAATTGTAACTCAAACATAAATACGGATCCATTAATTACCTCCCAATCGGTGGAAATCAGCAGAATGCCAGACAATTAAAAGAGGTACCTGCAAACACAACAATGATGGACAGAATGTGGATCAATGTCACACATTCACACCAGTCCAAAGATCTGGGCCCAAATCCATCGTTTTTCCACTCCACACCACCCTGGGTTAGACAATGGCGATATGCAAATCAGCGCTGACCCTGTGCCCCATGGGAACAGTCCAGTCCGAACTACAAAAGCCATGTCCTTCCCAGAACGGAAACAAGCACCCGAGGACCGGCCCGGTTTCGAGGTAACACCTCTCATCAGCCCGGCTAGCTTGATTCCAGTGGTGTGGAGTCCCTGGGACTCACGTCTGAGCATCCCCAGTACACTTAGAGCGGTACCTGCAAACACAACAATGATGGACAGAATGTGGATCAATGTCACACATTCACCCCAGTCCAAAGATCTGGGCCCAAATCCATCGTTTTTCCACTCCACACCACCCTGGGTTAGACAATGGCGATATGCAAATCAGCGCTGACCCTGTGCCCCATGGGAACAGTCCAGTCCGAACTACAAAAGCCATGTCCTTCCCAGAACGGAAACAAGCATCCGAGGACCGGCCCGGTTTCGAGGTAACACCTCTCATCAGCCCGGCTAGCTTGATTCCAGTGGTGTGGAGTGCCTGGGACTCACGTCTGAGCATCCCCAGTACACGTAGAGCAGTACCTCGTTTTTTTTAGACAATTAAAAGAAGCAGGAAATTCCAACTAGTATTACTAATCAGAATATGTCGCGACGTATGAAGAAAAAGCAAAAGAAACAGTTAAAGCGCCAAAAGTTCACACAAATCAGAAGGAGCTGGGGGCAATCTACATATGTCTCCCCAGAAGCCACAAGTAATGACCCATTAATCAAGGAAAAGCAACTATCGAATAAATTATACCCAATATATACTAAGAGCCAACAACAAAATAAATCTCAGGGTGAGGATGCACATGCCACCAATACCATGGGACAGGGATCAATTCCCACTGAAAATGGTGGAACAGTTAAGAAAACTGTACAAACAGCAAATGAAATGGTTTTGGATAAAAATAAACGTGGATCACTTATGGGTATAATAGGAGAGGGTTTAAAACACCAAATCACAGTGCATAACAACTTTGAAAATGCACTTGAAGAGACGCTCTGTAAAGAACTTCTACACCCGTGGAGAAGTGTGGCTCACTGGTTAGAGGAGGCAGACCTGGAAGCAGAGGTCAGCCCGGGACCAGGGTTCAATTCCCGGCTCGGCGGGGTCTTGAGTCCTAAAAATTTCCATGGACTTGACAATTCTCGCTCCGGTGCCTACTCGATTCACGGGTTCACACTCTGCGACTCTGGGCAATAGCTTGCTTAATCTCCACAACGGCCCCTCGCGGTGGGATGCCTGGCTTTCACCTTGCGGATACCCTGCCGGGGTTATCTCACAGGGGAATACCAGGACGGGTTCCCTAAGCAAGCGCTTAGAAACCGCTCGGTGATTTGCGCTATATAAATTCCTGTACATTTACATTTACATTTACATTTACATTTACCCAGAACCCTTGTCCGGCACAACAACAACTTCAGCCCAAACCAGAAATACGTCCACAACAATGTTTAAACCACAGTATAAATCAAAGGGTAGACACGATACATTAAACAGGGGGAATCTATTAAGGCTCCTTCAACATATACCTTCGTTGACCCACATAAAGAGCAAAGATATAACTTGTGTTCAGTTCGAACCAAAAGAGGAAGACTTTTGTAAAGAAAACACTGTAGTGACCTGGTCAAACCACCATACTGCTGAAGCAGTCCTTGGAGCAAAAGATATTTTTAGAGACTGGGGGATCATTGTATCTGCACTGGAAAAAGAAAAGTATCCATCAATCCTCCTAGAGCCTGCAAATTCAAACAGCACAAGAACAAATAGACGGTACCCACAGGGGATACTGCGAGGTACAACAAATATACATTTAGATAAAAACTATAAAAAACTAACCATACTAGTAAGCAGACAGGAAGACAAAAACATAAGCAGGACAGTAATAGACAAAAGGCCACCGAATAGTCAATGGAACGATCAATCCAGCAGGACAGACCGAGACTCACAACTCAGCTCTTTTTATTCCTGATGACCAGGCAGCCTTACCAGATACCCCATGGAATCGTCAAGGATGGCCCATTGCCAAAACCACTTTATTAGAAACCGCAATTCCATCTTACACGAATCATAAATTACCTCTTAACTTTAAAATAATTTCATGGAACGTGGCAGGAATACGTAAAGCACTCAAACACGAAACAGTAATTAAGTCGCTGCAAGAGGCGGACATAGTATGTCTACTAGAGACCTGGGCCACAGAGCACGTCCACCTCGAAGGCTTTGCCGGGTTTTCACACATTGGCTACTAAATACAATCGGTTTGGTAGACCATCAGGAGGAATATCGATTTACGTAAAACATCTAAAACAAATAAAAGTAAAAAGGATCCAAACAGAGTCAGAAGTGCTACAGGCGCTCTTAATAGAGGGAAGCAGGGACAAAGACGTATGTGCTGTAATCCTAGTTATAAACATATACTTAAACGCATCTGGCCAGAAAAAGCTGGAAGTTACAAAAAATACTATAACCTTAATAAAAGAAATCCTACACGCAAACGCACTACTGCCAAAAGTGATAGTAGGAGACTTTAATCTCCACCATCTAGGAACAAAAAAAAATGATATGTCACGTCCAGCCAGCTCGGAAAGAATTTTCAATGCATTTCTGAAAAACTATGACCTAAAATCGGTCAATGAAATCTGGAAAAGTTTAGATCCCAAATATTCAGATATTGACACTTTTAAGAACTGTTCTATAATAGACTACATTTTCTTATGCAATTTACTAACTCAGAAATTAGTCAAATTCATATGAAACTTGCGATCACAAACTGTTGCAGGTGGAATTAAATCTCAGTATTTTACAGAGGGAACAAGCGGCTGCAGTATCCCACTCAACAGGGACCGAAGACCACACATTAGTCAGAAGGATAAAATGGAACGAGCATCAGGCTACGCTATTTAATGTATGGAAAAAAAAACAAGAGTATAAAGGGAAGCCTCTTGGAAAACAACCTATTGTGGCCAATTGGACGAGTTGGATTTGTGCCTTAAAATCGATACTTACTAAAAACGACAAAAATAGCCCATATGGTAGGACAACATCCTCTTCACATTTTAGACACAACAATAAAATATTATGCACAATAATAAGCAAGCTTAAGAGGGCTAAAAGAGCACATGGGAAGGCAGGAACGGAAGAAACAAGGGAACTGTGCAAAGAACTATCAAGAAAGCGCAGACACCAGTTATGGGCTCTGAAACAAAATAAATTAGAAAAAGACTGGATAACGATACACAAGCTCTCTAAGCCAAACAAACAATGTCAGCTCTGGCAATTCATAGCTAGCAGGGAGAAAGGTAAAGTTGACAGGCGCAATTCCGTACATGCAGATGCCTGGCTCAGACATGTTGCCACAACCTACATTGAAGAGGAGGGTATCATAGTCCCTGGAAGCCCTGATATTTGTTCCTCAGACAATGCAATAACAGAGGAGGCCGCCTTAGGGAAACTCTTGGGTAAAGAACAAGACCGTACTGCAGTTGAAAAGTTAATAAAAAAGATAAGAAAAGACAGGGCACCCGGGCCGAACGGTCTTCAAGGAGCCATTTTCAGAGAAGATCCGGTATATTGGGGCAAAATTTTAGCCAATCTGTTCATTGTATGTCGATTGAAAGCAAAGGTGCTGGATTCATGGCGAGGTTCTTTTTTACACCCTATCTTCAAAAAAGGAGATAATACAGACCTCAAAAAATTATAGATTAATCGCCCTAGTAAATGTTGAAGGAAAAGCCCATGCCTGCACCTTATTGAATGAATTAAATAGTTAGATCAAAGAGAATGAAATCCTCCCCTCCTACCAGACCAGATTCCGCAAAGGCTGCTCCACAATTGACAACATCGTGGCCATGTCGTATTTGAACCAGCACGCTAACTGCAAAAATAACAAACCAATCTTTGCATGCTTCGTTGACTACTCAGCGGCCTTTGACGGAGTGCCTCGTCACAAGCTTTGGAATAAGTTGCGCAACTGGCATATTCCAGCAGGTCTTCTTAGCGCCATCATTTCATTGTATAGTAACACCTGGATCAAAGTGAAGCTAGCAGATAATACCACAACGAAGAAATGCTGGACCAACCGTGGCCTAAAACAGGGATGCGTCCTTGTCCCCACACTATTTAATTTATATACGGCTGACCTGGGGAAGAAACTTCAAAATGCTAGTCTTGTAACTCCGAAAATTGGAACCAACAAACTGCAAATATTACAGTATGCAGATGACTTGGTGGTAATGGACCATACAAAAATTGGGCTACAAAGGGGCCTAGATGCCCTCAATAACTACAATGAAAGAAATGAACTTATAATAAATGCTCAAAAAACTAACGTAGTTATTTTTGGACACTACCCAAAAAAGGCTCTTTTGAAATGGTATGTGGGCAAAGAAATCATCGGCACAGCAAAAATCCTATAATTACCTAGGTTGCTGGCTAAGTGAAACCCGTAAAGCAACAATACATCTACATAAAATGAAGGCTAAAGCACATTCAACAACTTATGCCTTATGTAAACTTAATGAGATCCTGCAAAGCCCAACAACTGTTCCAATTAGGAAAGTAATACAAGCAAAAATCAGGGCAATTGCTGGTTACGCACAGCAGGCATTCCCGGGTAAAATGGAATTAATGTTAGATAAAGCACAATGCCAGGCCTACAAACGCATCTTTAAACTGCCCAAACACACACGCAATAGCTTAATTGGTCTACAATTTGGTCTGAAACAACAAAGTAAAGAATGCCTGGGAACGCATGCGAAATACTATTACCAAGTCCTAACAGCTCCAGCTGGAACCCTAAAGAGCATGCTGAAGCCAATTTTTGATGAGTTAAGTAGCCCGTGGCATCGTTATACAGAAGAAGCAGTGGAAACACTGGGATTAGCAACGGAAAATTGGGATCAGGGAATGGTAAACTATCTGGCCATCAAAAATTCAATAAATAAACAATGCTATCAACTGTCGCACCAAAGTGATCTAACAGAACACTCAACAGGAAGAGGCTCACCTTGGCTGAAAAAATCATTTGCCGGGAGTAAAATCCAGCCATATCTGAAGCAAGCTCTGGGAAGGAAAGCACTAAAAACATTATGTGGGTCAGACTGGTGCCCCTCCCCATTAAGGAATTAAATCCCAGGTGGAGATCCCTACAACAAAGAATCAGATGCAGAATCTGTGATTATCAATCTGAATCTTTGCTACACTTGATTTGTTGCTGCCCTGGTATGTCGCAGCCCCGTAGGATCCTTTTAAAACAAATATGGCTCCACAACGGGGTACGGACAGTGAAAGAAGCAACTTCGGTTCTCTTTTCCTGTACTACACCACAGGACTTGGCTAGATTTGGGAGATACATGGCCGAGCTGCGTCTGAGGCTTATGGAATAAGAGGGGCCAGGCATTACAAAAGGCAACTTGGCCCGTTAAACTAGTATTTTCCAACATCGCCGAACCGACAACGAACTGACAATCACTCGCAGACTTTTTTTAAATTGTATATAATACACTCTCTTACTTAGTATTTACACGATTGTAAGTAAACCCAATGTCCTTTAATTTTATAAGAATGTATTTTTTCTTTGTTTTTAAAACAATTGTTTCAATTTTTTTTTTAAATCGCATGTCAGTTACATTGCAGATGGTTTTAAGTAACTGTGCAATACAAAATAAAATAAAATACAAAGATCCTTAATAATTGCCAAAATCAGTTGTTGCATCAGCACTTGGTTGATTCTGATCTGACTTCTCCCCAAGAATTGGGAAAGAAGGCAGATAAGTTGGTCAGAACCAGGGTGAAGCAGAAAGCTCAGAATCAAGGTGGTGACCAAAGAAGCAAGATGATGAAACTCCAGATAAAGGTGGGGAGAAGGATAAAGACCAGAAGTCTTCACAAGGGCCCCAAAAACCTGCAACTGGTGGGAGTCACAATCTAACAAGGGTAAAGACAAGAAGAAACGTTGGTGCTTCCTGTGTAAGGAGAAAACCCATTGGGCAAGAGATGCCAATAGTCCAAAGGCCAAGAATCCTCCTACCAACACCACAACTGCCCCTAAGGCAACTGTTCCCCCTAGTTCAGCAGGGTTAACCCTGGGAACTGGGATGGATTCTGGCCTAGTTAGAATACAACTCAGGCTGTTTTGGTCTGTGATGGAGGCATGGATATTGCCTCCTTATTTGTCAGTCCAAGTAATCTGGGCAAATACAGACAGCAGTCTTTGATGAATGGAAAGGAGGCCATGGCATATATGTGAAGAAGTACAAACCAATTGAAGGTAGATTAGAGATGAACTTTATTCTTAACAGAGGAAGAAAGGATCTCATCCACAGCAGAGATAGGCAGGCAGCAACTGACACTGTCTTGTTCAGATTGGAACCATACCATGACTACATCATCAGATTCTATGAATAACATTCTAATCAGAGTAAGTGTAGAAGCAAACATAGAGAAGGATACCACACACCTTCCCCTGAAACACAAAAAAAACCACTAAAACTATTTCAAAATATAATCATTTAGAGCAGTAGGAACGCGACATAAACGCATACTTTTCCTGGTAGGAACATGAGATACTACATCAGATTTGGGATGCACATATTTCTTGGCCATATTGTTGTTCGTGGCTTGCCTTCAAGTTGAACCTAAAAAGGGAGCAATGCGATTTAAATTCCAGATTCTTCCATCATTTAATTTAACCGCATTACGAAACAACTTTGAAACAACAAAAGGAGAGGAAAACTTAGGACCCGAGGATCTGAGTGGAAGACGAACTCTCACCTGATCACCAACACAAACCTTGGTGGAAGAGACATACCTTGGTGGAACTATCAAAGTTCTCTTTTTGCAGCTCAGATTTCACCTTTTGCTTCAGTACCGGATCTTTGTTGAAAGTACTAGTCTCCACCCCCAAATTCCTCATCCAAGTCTGAAATAAAGATGTGTTCGGAGTGCGACCACGAAAAAGTACAAAAGGTACCTCACCTGTGGACGAATGTGGTGTAATTCTATAGATCATGACTCTCTCCATAAGATTATCCTTCCAATCAGAACCCTGGTCTTTAGAAATCTGAATGGATTCTTTAAGGACCCGGTTGAACCTTTCCACCATACCGTTACTTTCTGGATGGTAAAGTGAACAACGCTTGTGTTTAACACCTTTACTAGCTAAAAAATCCTCCATCTCTTTTGAAACCAACTGTACCCCGTTATCAGTAAGGATGGTTTCAGGAAACCCCTCCCTACTGAACACCTCACGTAAAAACTTGACTACATCCTTAGTCTCAATGTTTTGAGTGATTTTTATCTCTGGCCAACGAGAGAACATGTCTACCATGACCAAAACATACCGTTGAGAGTTGTTCCCAGAAGAAATGGGACCTAGGATGTCCAAAGCAACATCTTGCCAACAACGCACAGGGGCATCCCTAATAACCATTGGTTGTGTTCTTGTTTTACAAACCTTATCAGAGGAGTTGCATTCCAAGCAATCACGAATCATACGTTCCACAAGAAGGTATCCTTTCCTTAGTTTTTGAAATACCCTGATGCCCTTGGTGAGCTAAGAGAAGAATTTTTTTTCTTGATCAAAGAAGGTGGTATGAGTCTAGTACCTCTCCACAACAAACCATCCTTTAAAGATAACTCATCTTTGACGTTCCAATATTTCTTGGCACCATCGCTCAGATTCTTGAGACATGGCCAACCATCACTCACCAACTTACAGACCTCTTGTAACTCGGGATCCATACATATTGCATCCCTCCAAACACACTCCTGAACAACTCCTTCTACAACCTCACACACCTTGAACTCATCAATCTCCCATGAATCCTCAGATGATTCGTCAATCTGGTTACCTTGTTCCACTACCAACCTAGAGAGACAATCAGCAACTTTATTGTTAACCCCCGGTAAGTACTTCACTTCAAATTCGAATTCTTGGAGAGCAATAACCCATTTACAGATACGAGAGGAAATGGCATCTAGACCCTTCTTATAAAAGACCTCCTTCAGTGGTTTATGATCAGTGTGAACTACAAAAGCATTACCCCACAAGAACTTCTTCAATTTCTTAATGGCCCAATAGATACAAAGCGCCTCCTTTTCAATCACTGAGTATGACAATTCTGGACCAACTAAAGACCTCGATAAGAACAAGATGGTAACTTCTTTTCCATCCCTCACTTGCTTGAGCACAGCACCTAACCCACGGGAACTGGCATCTGTGACCAAAATAGAACTATTGTCAACATCAAAGCTACGCAATGAGGGAGCCAGACTTAGATCTTGTTTAACAAGTTCATACTCCTTTTGACAAACCTGAGACCAAGAAAACTTCACACCTTTCTTTAGCAAAGCCCTTATGTTGGAGGTTTTATTGGCGAAGTGTGGTATGAATTTATTGTAATATTCCGCCATACCTAAAAAGGTGACTAACTCTTCCCTAGACTTTGGTGTAGGCAAGCTATATAAGGTCTTCACCAACTTGTCTTTAGGTTTGACACCATCAGGAGTCAAGCAATGACCTAGATAGTCAATTTCAGTTAAATTAAATCTACACTTATTTTCTCTCAAAGTCAAACCTCTGTCCTCGAATCGTTCCAAGACAGATCTAACTCTTGAATCATGCTCATCCTGTGATGAGCCAAAGACGAGTACGTCATCCTGATAAATTTTGACTCTCGTAATACCTCTTAAAACATCTTCCATCACTCGCTGAAAAACAGAAGCTGCAGATATTAAACCAAAAGGTAGGCGAGTAAACTTAAATGTTCCTAAAGGCGTGATGAAAGTAGTGAAACCCATGGAAGTCTCATCAATCCTCACCTGATGGTATGCAGCCCTCAAGTCAAGAGTGGAGACCATGCAGGCGTCCCCTAACTGAGTCAACATGGTGTTGATATTAGGAAGAGGGTATCTATCTGCCACGACCTCCCTATTGAGAGCCCTGAGGTCCACACAAAAACGAATCTCGCCTGAGGGTTTGCGAGCTAAAACAACTGGCGAAACCCATTCACTCGCCTCCGTCTTAACAATAATCCCATCATTTAAAAGTTTATCCAATTCTAACCGCATTGGCTCCTGCATGGCCAAAGGAACATTACGCACTTTACATGCCACAGGAACAGCATTTGTCTTTAAGATAATGTTATGAACATACCCAGAAAGACAACCAAGTTTGTCACTAAAGACTCCTTCAAATAGTTTGCGCCAATCAGGAAAAGACCCAACCTTCTTACACACATCAGAGAATTTTTGAACTGAGACCTCATTACAGCCAGATGTAGATGGAGTCACATCCTTTAAGGAAGAAAGATTGCCCCCAGGGTGAGAGACTATATCCCTTAACACAATGCAAGGGTCTTCACCAGGAAATAAGGCAAGACGTAAATCAGCCTGATGAAACCAACTTAAGATGCTGTCACCCCTACATGAGATGTAGATTTTACCTGCAGTGAGTCGTCCCTTGTAGTCAATATGACCAATGAAGTAACCCACGATTTTTATTGGTTTTCTACCATAGGCCAATGGCCTTATATCAGGTTTAAAAACTTTCACCTTTCCGAACAGTTTTTCATCAAAGAAAGTTTCAGGAATCAAAGTGATCTTTGCCCCGGAGTCAAATAGCATCTTGACTTCACAATTATCAATGTAAACAACATCAACAGCACCCTTACATTTTTTCCCATCGGATAAGGATACCTCACCACAGTGTAGTTCATCCGAATCAGGATCATAGTCATCATCAAATACAGAAATTTCCTCACAATGTAATTCATCAGAATCAGAGTCAGAGTTATCATCAACCAATACCTCCTTCACTTGCTTTTTTTTTTTTGATTACCTGAGACCTGCAAGCTTTAGAGTAATGTCCTACTTTACCACAATTATTGCATTTAGAAGACAAGGCAGGACATGACTTATCATTAGCTAAATGATCTAAGGCATTGCATCGGAAACACTTTAACTTTGAATTGGTAGAGGTTCTTGAAAAAGTATGAGAAGAAGAAGGTGTACTGTACACTTTCTTAGAGGTTTTTGAAGTTGATCTCGGGTCTGATCTCTCTGTATGTTTATTTTTATTAACCACAAAAACCTTTTCCTCCGAGATCTCCTTCTGTTTCTTAAATACTTTCACACATGCATCAGAGTGTTCTAGTCTTTTGGCTATAGCAACAACTTCGTCTAAGTTAGGATCATCTTTTTGCCACAGTTCGTCCTTAATTTTTTCTAGACAACATCCTAGCATGAATTGGTCACGCAGCCTTTCCTCTAAAGTACCATCAAATTTGCAAGTGGCAGCTAACTTTCGTAAAGCGGTGACATAAGTCTCAATTGACTCTTCCTCTTTCTGCATGCGTCTGCCAAAGTGGTACCTTTCTAAGATGGTACTCACTTTTGGCAGATAGTGTTTGTCTAGTTTTTTTTTATGTTGACCTCAAATTCATTTAAATTGTCAGCCTCTTCAGTAGTTAACTCAGGCAAATGCTCAAATACATCCTGCCCTTCAGAGCCTAAGCAGTGCATTAGCAGTGCGGACTTCCTTTCTGCAGAAAGAGAAGTGCCACATACTCTCGCATAATTTAAAAATACCTTTTTCCATTTAGACCAGCGAATAGGAGGATCACCTGGTTTTGAAAGGAAGAACGGCGCAGCTGTAACGTTCTGCATTACTTTAGCAAATTAAAGAAATACAAAAAAAAAAAAACACTATGTAAGATGAGTAAATGTCACCTCAGGTATCAATGTAACTTACAGCATAAATGTAAATATACTATGCAAAACAAAATGACATTAACAGCAGTAACATTGAGTATCGAATATGACTATGACCTGCAAAATGCAAATATTAGTAGAAGAGATCAAGTACAAAGAACGAGAATAAATGTAATAAACGTCAATGGAGGTAATAGTTGAGTGTGTCAGCGCAGAAGGAGCTGAGTATGTCAGCTAAGGTAATACACATAGAAGAAGCTGAGTGTGTCAGCGTAGAGTATCAGGTAACACACTAGAGAGAAGCCGAGTGTGTCAGCGTAGTGTATCAATGCAGGTATCAAGTAACACACCAGGAAGAAGCTGAGTGCGTCAGCGTAGTGTATCAACACAGGTATCAGGTAACGCACTAGGAAGAAGCTGAGTGTGTCAGCGTAGTGTATCAATGCAGGTTTATGAAAGATACGTAGAAGTCATAGAGTTACCAGCAGCACAGATTAATTTAAAAAGTAAAACCCAGTTACCTCTTCACCCTTCGTTATTAAGGGAAATGAGTGCAGCATAAAGTGTTTCTGAAGCCAAGGGTTAACAGCGCTGCTTAAGCGAGGGACTTGAATGTCGACTTAAGCGCCTGTCGATACTTGACGATCTTGTTGCCAAGGCAGAGAAACGTTGCCAGGTAATGAAGCTCTTGACGATCGCGTTGCTAAGATCCAGTGTGATGTCAGACGCACTGTGATGAAGCTCTTGACGATCGCGTTGCTAAGATCCAGTGTTACGCACTGTGATGCAAGACGTAGCAACGTCTAACAAATCCAACGTAGCGGTGTAAAACGTCGGTGACGCTCGATCAGAAGTGTCACAGTGACAGTCTGTCAAGAAGAGAAGGGCACGCTGGGGAATGAGCAATGGAGCGTGATGGCGCGCAGAAGACGATGTTTACTTTTGAAACGGCGTGAAGGCGCGCAGATGTCGATGTTTACCTTTGAAATATTATGTACGCTGAGAGTTTGAACCACCATCAAAGAGGCCCCAACCGTTTTGTGCTGAAACGGAGAGTCAGTAGGTAGGCAGCGTATGAAACAAATGTTTTAAATCAGTATTTCACGCATTAAATTCGCAAAGAGCACGAAGCATGGCAAACAGCAGATGTAAAATTCCATTCCAAAAGGCAGAGCGCATAAATAATGAGTCAATGAAGTGGCGTTTCTTGGCGCATTTTTCCGCTTTAGCCAGATGGTCAGTGAAATAGCGCTTTAGATTATGAATAAATAAGTAAGCACAAGAGCAGGCAAGGTAATCCAAATTTGAGTAAATTTGAAGATATCTGTCGCTTATAAGTCATATGAATAGCAGACAGATAGTATCAAGCCTCAGATAAAAGTATAATATGTTGCGCTGCCAGGTTTCAGAGTCAATGTAAGGCAAAAGAAAATACCTTGGTTGAGGCTTGGTGTTGAGATCCTTTTCTATGATGTTTTCTGTTAAGTGAAATTTTCTCCAATAAATAAAGTTGATAGAAGCAGGGAATCTTCATCAGCATCCCGTCCTCGTCGCCAATGTGAAGAAGTACAAACCAATTGAAGGTAGATTAGAGATGAACTTTATTCTTAACAGAGGTAGGCAGGCAGCAACTGACACTGTCTTGTTCAGATTGGAACCATAACATGACTACATCATCAGATTCTATGAATAACATTCTAATCAGAGTAAGTGTAGAAGCAAACATAGAGAAGGATACCACAGCCTCCTTATTTGTCAGTCCAAGTAATCTGGGCAAATACAGACAGCAGTCTTTGATAAATGGAAAGGAGGCCATGGCATATAGGGACACATGAGCAAGTGTCACAATGGTGACAAAAGATCTTGTAGACCCGACCAGATCATAATTGATGAGATGTACCAAGTGAACAATGCTCGCAACATCAGAACTGACCAATGCTTGGCAGTTTTTAATTTCTCCTGGGGAGGGGTAATTCGCCCTAAGAAGGTTGTGGTTATCTCAGACCTCCCTGTGGAATGCTTGTTGGGCAATGGTTTGGAGTTTTCAGCCTGGGCTGAAGTGGAACTCAGGACACATGCAGCAATGTAGCACCACGGGTTTTCCCACTTGCTGTGGAGGGCGCTGGCACACATTCCTGGTCTCTCGTTCATTGGAGACGGAGGGTCACATGCTACTTCCTGCTTTAGGCGCCACCCTATTTAGCCCTGACGATTTGCCCAGTGATTAGTGGTCGGTGATCTTGTAATCCACTGTTGGCTGCATGATTAATTTGCTCAGTTTTTAACTTGTGTGCTTTTATTACCTGACTTGTTTTAAATATACCTGTGTTCTCTCTTACCTTACTGTAAGGCTCGCTGCACTCGCCACTGGTCTCTCGTTCATTATAGACGGAGGGTCACGCGCTACTTCCTGCTTTAGGCGCCACCCTATTTAGCCCTCATGATCTCTTCTGCGCTCAGCGCCAAAGTCATGCCCGCCTGTGCCCGTCCGCGCTGAGTTCACGCCAGGGGCCAGGGAGGCTGGCCCATCCACCGCTCATCCTCAAGTAAGTGTCTTTTACACCAGACAGTCCCTGCTTGTGTTGAAACCCTCAAATAAGTCCTGGCAGCATACCATCTCCCCAGAGGCTTTTTTAGAGAGGCCCGGCTGTGGTTGTCGACTTAGGGGTTCAGGAAGGGCGATCCCCCTGAAGGCACAGTTGACCACCGGTGTACCCCCCAATATAATCACTGAGGAGGGGTTTCTTATTAACGCAAGTTCTTTAGTTAAAAACAACATTGCGTTTAGGGAATTTGTTTCATTCAGAAAGCCCACTTGGGTGTTTGTCACAGAGACCTGGGCATCTGATACCTCGGGACCTGATTTGGTGGATGCCAATCTTACTGGGTATGCCTTTGCAAGGATGGATAGAATTGGCCGCCGAGGAGGAGGAATAGGAATACTTTACAAGGAGTCCCTTATTTGTCGCACTGAATTTCTTTCTACTTCTTCAGACTCCTTTCAGGCTATGTACTTCTCCATCAACTCCACTCCTTCCGTTTCTTTCTCTGGCCTCCTGTTTTATAGACAGCTGGGCCCTAGATCCGCTTTTAGCCAGGATTTGATCACGCTCTTAGAGCCTTTTATTGAGAGGCCTAATATTACTCTCCTGGGAGATTGTAAGTTCCATCTAGAAAATATGGAGTCTAGAGATACCCATACACTTCTGGAAACTCTGGATTCCTGTGGTTTGACCCAGCTAGTAGTGGGTCCCACCCACCTGGCTGGTCACACCCTTGATGGAGTCTTCACCAACGACTCTAGGCTGAAGGTGGGTTCTTCGGTCCCGCTAGCTTGGTCCGACCATCTGGCCCTTTCTCTAGAATTGTCATACCAGCAAGTAGCTTCTTTTCCTCCTGATGCTAGGAAGTGGGAACTCAGGAGGAATTTTAAAGCTATTGACAACGAGTCTCTCTCTCCTTTTTTTAATAAATTGATATCCACTGAAAAGCAGGATGCTAACTCTGCTGCTCTCGAATTAGCAAGTACCATTTCTGGAGCTTTAGATATTCTGGCCCCCCTCAAACAGCACTACTCTGCGAGAAAGATTCCTTCGACCCCCTGGTTTTCGGACAGACTCAGGCAAGGGTTGTTGAGGTAAGGGTGCCGCAAGCAGGAGAGGCTCTGGCTGGCTCGATTGGATCCCTTGGAGAAGGAACAACACAACCTTCTCCTAAAAGAATATAAGCTAGCTTTCATGGAGGAAAGGTGGGCCCACTTTGCAAATATCACTGCCTCTCTTAACTCCCCTAGAGACCTTTTTAAGATCATAGATACTCTTTCCCTCCCTCAGGCAGCTGACCCCATAGTGGAATCCCAGGACTTGGTCTTTTTCCATTCAAAGATCGGGGATATCTATGACACTCAAGAAATACTTGAATCTTGGATTGGGACTTCCTTCTACTTCCGTCCCTCCCACGGTAGGGAGTCTGTCTGATGGACCTTCTCCTAGTCTCCTGTCCTTTCCCTTTCTCACTCCTGAGCTGATCAATCAACTCCTTGATAACACCAAATCGGGCTCACCTTTAGACCCGTGTCCGCTCAAAGTCTTGAAGGCCTGTCAGGAAGCGATTATCCCCCTCCTCCTGAAGGTCATGAACTGTGCGATCTCGGAGGGAGTTTTTCCCTCTTCATGGAAGATGGCAGTTGTCAAACCTCTTTTAAAGAAGTCTACCTTGGATCCAGGGGTTTTGAAAAACTTCCGCCCTATGTCAATTCTCCCTGCCCCTACTGAGATGCTGGAATCTCACCTTAATCGGCACCTTAGCACTTTTCTTCATGACTCTGCCCTCATGGATGTCTCCCAGCATGGCTTTAGGAGATCTCAAACCGCCCTTACAGTAGTTGTTAATAATATCTGTTCCCAGGTTGATAAGGGCCATACTACTCTTCTGATCCTGCTGGACCTTACGGTGGCCTTTGATACCCTTTCTCCATCTATCTTGGTCGCTCGTCTTATGGAGATAGGGGTCGGAGGCCCTGCACTGAGCCTTCTGGCTTCCTTTCTTTATAAAAGGGAACAAAGGGTGAAGTTGGGCCAGTTTCTATCTGCCCCTAAGCCTGTGCATTGTGGGGTCCCCACGGCTCCTCACTAAGCCCTACATTGCTTAACATTTATGTGGCCCCCTTGCCAGGGTAGTTAGATGTTTTGGGCTAGAGGTGCTGTCATACGCTGACGACACCCAAATAATGATCTCCCTCACGCAGCCCGTGAGGGATATTGCCCTGAACTTCAGGAACTGTGTGGAGGCGGTTTCTCAGTGGATGATACAGAACTTCTTGAAGTTAAACGGGGAGAAAAAGGAGGTGTTGATTTTCGGGGGAAAGCAGGATATTTGGTCAAATGACTGGGGGCCGTCTTCTCTTGGGGATTGCCACCTCCCCCGCCAGTCTGCTAAGAACCTAGAGGTGATAATGGACACTACACTTTCGTTTGACTGCCAGGTCAGTAGGACTGTTTCCACCTGCTGTGGCATCATCCGGGTTCTTAGAAAGTTTGCTCACTTTCTCTCCCCCGAGGCACGGAAACAGGCCACCGTGGCACTAGTCTCCTCAAGACTGGACTATTGCATCGCCCTGTATGTGGGCATAAATAAGAACCTTATTCATCATTTGCAAATGGTCCAGAATGCGGCGGGGAAGATGCTCCTTAATCTCCCCAGACTTGCCTCGGCCTCGTCAGCCAGAAGAAGCCCACGTTGACTTCCCATTCAGTCCAGGATCTCTTTTAAGATTCTTTCCTTTGCCCACGGGGCTTTCTATGGTACCGGTCAAGTGAGGATCAGGTCACTTGTTCACTCCTACTCCCCTTGTCGAGCTCTCCGCTCTTCTAATAAAAATCTTCTTGAGGTTCCTAGGTTTGAAAGAGTGAGATGGGGAGGTAGAGCTTTTTCCTCCGTTGCACCCAGGTTGTGGAACTCCCTCCCCCCGAACTCACAGAACAACCTTTGCCTCTTCTGTTTCGCAAGGCACTAAAATCTTGGTTTTTCTCTGAAATATACCTGTAATATCATACACTAGTGGATTACAGATTGGACGACTTGCTCGGCGCCTTGATGCCCTTGGGCTAAGTTGCGCGGTAAAAGATCTCTTTCATTCATTCATTCATTCGATGTTGGGCATCTATGCAGATGTGTTTGCGGTGACTAGGTCACAGGCAAAAATGTCTTCCACTGAACAGGCCCTGGATCCTGGAATAATAGACAAGGTTATTTCCAAGAGAAGGAGCAATAGGATGTAAGGCGGTATTTTCCCCCCTGCCTCAGAGTGAGGATCAGTTTCTTGAGGGAGATGATCTCAGTCCCTGTGAAGGAACTTTCTCAGAGGAACTTGAACATGACCATATTGAGTGCTTGGGAAAGGGGGCCCATCCAGGGCATATCTGAGTTAGAAGCAGCAGAGCTGCCCCTTTCTTGAACCCCTCAGACAGCAGGCTGCATCTGAGGCTGCTGGGAGTGCCAGTGGGTCCCACAGGATCTACTGGGATAATGGAGTTATATATTCAGAGGGTAAAGACCACAAGCCTGGTGCTGCCAGGAGGTTGATTATACCTTTGACATTTAAAAGCTTCCTATTAACACTGGCATATGACATCCCATTCGCAAGACACTTAAGCCAAATTAAGACCTGGGACAGGCTTGTCCAACACTTTCACTGGCATCACATGCCAGAGGACACAAAGGAGTTTTGTCACTCCTGTATTACCTGCCAAGCCAGTGGTATGGTAGGTGGTACTACAAAGGCACCCTGGATACCACTACCTGTGGTGGGGGTTCCCTTTGAGAGGGTTGGGATTGACATTGTTGATTCCATGAATCCTCCAACTGCATCTGGGCACACATTCATACTATTGGTGGTGGACCATGCCCATAGAGGGGTAAGGCAATACCCCTTAGGACCACCACGGCTCCTGCTGTGGCCAGAGCCCTCCTCTCAATCTTTTCCAGAGTGGGTTTCCCTAAGGAGGTGGTATCAGACTGAGGTGCAAACATTATGTCTCGTTATCTTACTGCTATGTGGAAGGAGAGTGTAGTGAATTATACATTCATCGCACCCTATCACCCACAATGCAATGGGTTAGTTGAAAGGTTCAACAAAACCCTAAGGGGCATGATAAAATGTCTCCCTGAACTCCTTAGGCGTATTTATTTATTTTATTTATTTATTTATGTATTTATTTATTTAAAAGGTTTTATATAGCGCTAGCTGGACCCAAGAGTATCAGAGCATTTTACAGAATTAGGTTAAACATCGAGAACAAATCAAAATGGGAGACAATTGCTAAAATAAAGTAAAGGTAGTCAAGCTTTCAGAGTGACAATAAAAAGATTAAGAAGTTTAAAAGCATGTCGCAAATTGAAGGGTAGAATAGGAGGACAGCGGTGAATAAACTAGTAAGTCTGATTTTGGAAGAAGGTGAAAGATTTTAGGAAAAAGTAGAGGAAGGGGCAAGAGGTGAATATAGGTAGAGGGGAGCCTACAGAGAGCTTTCTCAGTAGGGGTTGGCCACAGCCCTTTTGAGCTCTCTGTTTGGACAGCCAGTTAGACTAAGGTCCAGAAAATGTTGGAACTGGGAGTGATTGAGCCCTCAGATATCCGCAGCCCTCCCACAATGTCCGCAACCTTGGCTCCATCATTGATGACTTACTATCTATGCGTCAACAAGCCATGAAGGTGGTCGCAACCTGTTTCACCATTTTGAAATGGCTGAAGAAAATTGTTTAGATGCTACCCAGCCCTAGCCTGAGAACCATGGTCCAGGCTCTTGTTACTTCCAGACTGGACTACGGTAACATTCTCTTCCTAGGAGTCAATAAAGATGTGTGATGCAAGATACAGCGGGTGCAGAACTCCACTGCCAGATTGCTCTGTCAGGTTCCCAGAGCAGCCTTCATTTCGGGCTCCCTGAGAGACCTTCATTGGCTTATGGTTGAGAATCGGATCAAGTTTAAAGCACTGAACTACATGTTCAGAATTAAGCTTGGCACAATTCCCCAGTATTTGCAAAACTTAGCTCACCCCTATCTGCCTTCACGCACTCTTCGGTCTACTACTCAGGCTAAATTCTAGGCACCTAGGATTTGATTAGCCAGTATGCGCGGCCGCTCCTTTACCCACTTGGGCCCCGCCTTGTGGAATGCTCTTCCCCTGTATCTTTATATCGAAACGAATTACACACTCTTCCGCAAGTCACTTAAAGCTTGGCTTTTTAATCAGTAAGTCGCGCCTCTTTTTCTTTTGCTCCTGTTTTAGCGGGCTCCGGGAAACCCTTTTTGGGTAGCTGTTGCTCCCTATATATAAATTTAAATAATAATAATATTAGCCTTTGAGCTAGTCCAGTAGTCTTTGTACCAAAACCTCACACCCCAGGGGGTAAGAGAGAAAAGAGGTTCTGTGTTGACTACAGGGGACTCAATGCAGTCACATAGAATGATGCTCATCGAATTCCAAGGGCAGATGAACTTATGGACACGTTGACCTGAGCCATTTTCCTAAGTACGTTTGACCTAACAGCTCGTTACTACAAAACAGATTAGCTGAGGATGATAAAACAAAATCAGAGGGCTTCATTCATGAAAAGTGACGCATCGCTGCGAGACAACAGTAATGTTTCACTTTAAATTCTGCCCTCCTTGCGACACCAATGATGCGTCATATTTACAGTATGACACATCATGTCGCAAGGAGTTACAGATACATCAGTATTTGTGACGTATCTGTTGGTGCACAAATGGTGTATTACTGGAGTGTATCACAAAAGTGATGTAAATCCAGCAATGGGTCATTACACATGGGCAAGTCCCATGAGAAATGTACCTGCATCAGTCTTCGCCTGCCATGAGGGAGGCGTAAGATATTGATGCATTTGTGTCCTAGAAGTGGCAGAGAGAAACCCTATAGATTTCACTGTGTCACTTCTACGACCCTTTCTTGCATCGGAACAACCCCCCTGCATACATTATACCTGGCGCAGGTATAATGTGTCGCAGGGGTTTACAAAGTGACGCATATATGTAGATGCATCACTTTGTAAGTATGGTGCAACAATGTGCCCCCTGTGTATCCCAGCTGGATAGGGAAATTTGATCGTTCTCTCTTATATATCTCGTGGGTCCTAGTGTGAGAATTTTAGGGTGAAGCCGGGTTGGGCTTCAATTTCAAAATTTGATCGAGAAATTCCGGTCTACCCAGCGGTTATCTTCATTAGCAGGAGACCCACTACATGAATCCTTAACATCACAGCTCCACCCGCCGGTACCCCTTCCTGGACCCTGCAACAGAGCTTCTCTCCACCTGGCCCAGGCTAATTTATGGGAGGTGTTCTCCCGATTTCCACAACCAAATTTTGAAATGTAAGCCGAACCTTGCTTCACCCTAGAATCGAATTTCCCTATCAAGCCAGAACGGAAGTATACCCTCCAGAGAGATCCTCCACAGAGGCATCAGTTTTCCATCAAGCCCTTAAGAATTCTAGGGGTATTACCCTGATGAAACATGTTGGCTGGGCAACTGTCCGTATAACAAAACAAGAGAAGACTAATTAATACTTGTGCTACTTACAACTGTTCTATTGCTCTCTTATTGTGTGCTTTGTGTTCTATCCTCATGTAGATGATAAGTAGAGAGTGCAATATTAATAAATACATATTTCTATATATATACTGTGTGGCTCTCCTTCCATTTAGTCATTCAGAGGGAGATATTCTGGTAAAACAAGCTGCTTTACATTCCTTCAGAACTAAGCTTGAAGGATGCTCTCCACAGCTACCACATGGATAGCTTTCTAAAGGTTATCTTTGACCTCAACATCTTAAGGGTCATTTGGACTGGTGCACGCTGCCCACTTTAATTAGTAGACAGCATATACCAGACCAACTTCTCACAAATACATCAAGCTATAAAGAGCCCCACTAATCCCCGGCAGGAGACTTTGATAAATACATCAAGCTATAAATGCCCCTTTAATCCCAGGCAGGAGACTGGGGTACATCATACATCAACCTATAAAGAGCCCCACTAATTACAGGCAGAAGACGTGGGTGAATACATCTTCTGTGAAACAATATATCCACGATTACTGATTAAGTTCCCATTTTCTACAGTCTACTTTTTATGTGCTCTGTAGCACCATGCAGTGTAAATGTCCTGACCTTTAACACATCTTCTCTCCCCAGAAACACGGAAGTTGAACCCAACCATCTACAAAGGTAAGTTCCATTTTCTCATTGATAAGTACACTTTGAGGAATTAAAATGTTTAGGTTGAAGTTGGGCTGATGTGAGTGTCTTAAAATGTGAAATAAGGATTTATCTTTACCTCCACCCCTATCCTTATGTAAACCAAGAAAATGAATCTCTTTTTTAACAAAAACCATTACAACATTTACAAACAGCATCTTTGTTCTCACGACTACTGAAGGTCCTGGGTACTCTGGTAAGTACTATTGCTTGCACTAGGTACATCCAAGAGGGATTCAAAATAGATGTTCTTGGCCCACAGGAGAGCTTTTTCTAATGAAGGAGTTACAATGTGATGAACTAAAGAAACTGAACAAATCACATATAAAACATAGGCTGATATTATTTTATCATTACCTGGTTCTGATAACAGCTGTGTGTTGTAAGGTCACTATTCCTATCCGTAGTAGCCGTCTGCCAGCCTGCTCCTCATTTATCATTCTGACAGACCTGGTGTGTGCTCCTGTACCTGATGCTTGTGTCACAAACCCCTTGGCGGGTGCTTGATTGAACTTTGGATTAAGCTAATTCACTTCACACTGGCGTTCCGAGCCCCGCCCCTTTATATCGGTGTTACCTGCTGCTCCTCACTCTGAATGCAAGACATTTGCCTGCATCACATCACAATTATCCTCATAGCCTCTGCACAGACTTTCAATTAAGTATTGAGAAACATTAAAGGCGAGCCCCATCACCCACAAAGCTATTCACACATCTGGTCCCTCCTGTTTTGCTGACAAATGTATAACCTCTGGCAGTCAATAAGGTGTAAACAATACTGAACCCCTGCTTCATCAGATTCCAATGTTTAAAGAAGAGAGGTGTATTTAGCAATCCTTCTCTAGGAACACCACAAGAATGTAGCCTTTCCTATCACCAGCTCTACGTTCACCCATTTTAAAGCGGATTTTAAAATCCTCATGTTTGAAATAGACTTTGACAGAGACTAGGAATTGTATGTATTCCTTTTTTACCAACATTTATACTGCTTTTGTTTAAAATCTGTTGCCTCATTCTCGAGTCCTTTCAATTGTAAAACATTATATTGCCCCCGGGTCATGGTTGCACTATTGCAACCTGCAGTACAATACCTGAATGAATATATACTTTTGAATAACTGATTTTCTTCTAAGACATCTGGATACGTTTGAATTTGAGTGGTCATTTATTTGGATTACCTGCCCCTTTTTCAAGATATGACCTGGCCCTTCAGGGGAGCATGCATTCAGCTTTTTACTTTGATGATAACTTTGTATACCTGTACAGAGAAAGGCTGTACCAGAATAGAAACACCTTTGCTGTCTCCTTGGAAGGAGAAGGATGTATACTTTGCATGCTTCAAAAACCTGTGCTACAAACCTGTCAAAATAACCCTTTTTGGCATTCAGGAAACCCTACCTTTAAAATGGACTAAGTAACCTGTGACTATAATGTATTGCCCACAGGAAGGAAACCTGATATTTAAAAGTAGAACATGTGAAAAATTAAAATTGCTGTGTCCCTCTAGTGACCACACTCCAAAAGCTGTTTTTAGTGGTACTGCTGTAGTAGAATCTTCTTAAATGTGAAGAACAGGTTACAGACTGTAATTTGTAACTTGCGACAGGAAACAACTAAAAAAGTCATTCAAGAATTATTTACTTGATTTTTAGTAAATATTTAGGAAAAGTGACTTTTAGACAGTTACCTTTTAACTGACGGAACCTCCAGTGGGCTAATAAGTATTAGCATCCTGACAGCCTGCTGCCAGTGCATGAATTTAATACGGCGTGAAAACAGCTCTCAGGGTAGGAGCAATTGCCTGGGTATGAGGAGCTGCTTCCTACCTTCTAGGAAGGATAGTTGGTTGGGGGCACCAAGGAACTTTATTAATGTGTAAAGGAGTAAGGTGAGGACTGCCCTTTTATAAGTAAATGTAAAATGAGACTTGTGGGAAGGTAAGCGTTTGTTCTTCAGGTGCATACCAGTCCAGCAGACTCCAAACCCAGTCAGAGGAAAGTTTCCCCTAAAACTAGTTCTTTTTTTTCCTCATCTCACCTATAAGCATATTGCAGTATTACAGCCGTTATTGTGTCCCTGGGCTCCCTCCGGCCAACTTCACTTGCTTAGGTCTCCCAACCAACTCCTTTCACTTGAATTAAGGTGTAATCATAGGACCGGGTACCTTCGTGGTTGATTACCAAAACAATCTCAGTTCTCGGCCCATAGTGATAAGGGTTTGCCAGCGGCTAGTTAAAGTGCTGCTAGAGCCAGCAAGGTCAAGGCGAGGCATTGCAAATGCTCATTTAAGCCAATCTTCCATTCTTGTGGGCTAGGGTCTTTCCATTTCACACATATTTCTCTGCGCACCAGCAAAATAAGACATAATAATAGTCCTCTATCATTCACTGCCAGGTCCTTTGTTAAGAAACAATCATCTGCAAAGAAAACTAAAGACCCATTGACCACGATGTTCGTATCAAAAATCCTGCGCAGGCAGCCCCCAATCCATTTTGAAAACAAACCCAGCACTGGGCACTCAAAAAAACCATGAATGTCATTAGCTTTAGGGGCCATACATCTGTGACATTTAGGCTTGGGAGTTGGGGTGAATTTTGCTATTTTAGCTGGGTTATAATAAATACGATTGGTAAAAAAAAAAAAGATTCTTCTTTAAACTTGCTGATTTTGTAAATTTGTATAAAAGTTTTAAGGAAGGTTCTAAAAGATCCCCTATTACAGATTCAAAAGGGGATTGATTCCACGCAGAATCCTGTGTTGAGATGTCCTTATGGTCTGCTTCAACCAGCTTTCTATACCAAACCGAGACTTCTTTCTTCAGCAGTTGGGGCGATGTAAAAAGAAGCTCTGTATCCCAATCTCCCCTTATACCCCCACTCTCGGCCTCAAGCCAGGATTTTATTTGTAAGAACTTGGATTTGGATATGCCAGGACCTATCCTGGTTCTCAGTATTTCCCAAGCATGAATACCATTTGCATCCCCCAAATCTGACCAAATAGAGACTCCAGGGGCCCGATGTAGGTGGCAAATACCGATCGGAAACGGCCGAATTCGGCCGTTTCTGACCGGTATTTGGCATCTTGAGATGTAGGGGGCCAGATTTTACAGATTCTGTAAATTTACCGAATCGGTAAATTTACAGAATCTGTAAAATACCGAATCGGTATTTTTACCGATTCGGTACCTTCCAGATGTAGGTGGGACTCTTCTGAGTCCCACAGGCCTTTAGGAGTCGGTATTTTACCACCCAATCCAATTGGGTGGTGAAATACCGAATCCAGGTGTGCATGCACATCTGTGCATGCACACCTGTGCCATGTGACACACAGACATGCCCTTAGGGCATGTCTGTGTGCCACATGGCACACATGCCTGTAATTGGGGTGCCAGAGGGAGTCAAAGTGACACCCCCTGCACCCTTGCAAGAATAGGTAATTACCGAATCGGTAAATACCGATTCGGTATTCCACATTGATTCCTATGGGCTTCAAGGCCCATAGGAATCAATGGGGGATACCGATTTGGTATTTACAGAATCGGTAAATACCGAATCTTACAGATTCGGTATTTACCGATTCAGAATTACCTACATTTCCCCCCCTCTAATTTACCACTTCTTAAATACCGAATCGGTATGATTCGGTATTTTAGAAGTGGTAAATTAGATTTACCTACATCGGGCCTTTGATCTCTTAATAGGAACAGCCAATTTGTCTTGAAGACAGAGAGGAGTCCATGGAGAGTCCCAGACACAGGCGTGGTCTGAATAGTAAACCTATCCCACACTTAGTCCTTACTTTGAACCAGATTTCTAATGCATTTTTTCAGATCTTCAGGCGTACTTTTTTGAAGAATTTAGGTGACCCATATTTATAGAGAACCCCTTCTGCGCTGCCCCCCTCTTCGGTCTTTGCCAGCTCACTTAGCAATAACCACCATGCTGAAGCCGCTGGGTTTGCCCAAAGCATCCGGGTGGCTTTGAATTGAAATGCTACCAGATACCAATTGATATCTGGGAGAGCTAATCTGCCTTTGACCAACATCCACCTCAGTTTCTTCCATGACAACCTCACTCCTTTGTCTCCCCATACAAAACTCCTGTTCTTACTCTGTATTTTGATAATGGCCTGCTGGGGAAACGTCAGGGGTACGGCATTGAAAATCTAGGTCAACTTGGGGGGAAAAGTCATCTTTACCAAATTTACCTTACCATATATAGTTAGGGGTAGAATTTTCACCTTGCAAACAAACGGTCTGATTCATTAGTGACTTTTTCAGATTCAGAGGGGCAATCTTATCCATCTCTCTAAATTTGGTAATGCCAAAATATTTCAATTCTGTGCTGATCTGCCCCCTCCACTGCTCTATATTCTAGCACATTACCTCCGTCTTGGAGGAGTTGCCTAGATATCCAAAAATTGAACCAAACTCCCCCAGGAGTGTCTCAATCCTTGGCCATGGTACTACGGGGTCGCTAGTATAGAGGATAATATCATTTGGCATTTAATGCTATTTTTGATCAATACTGCTGAGATTTGAAGGGCAGATTTCGTTCATCTAACCTTATAGCCTGTGGCCAGATCTATATTACCAATGAGTAGCTGCGTCTGTTCCTAGATATAGTTCATTGATGAACCCCTTTTGGTCAGAATTGACCAATCCAGGGGCTAATTTAGCTAATCTCCCTGCTAATACCCATAAGGATATTATAGTCAGAATTTATCAGGGAGATCGGTATTATGACAATGGTTGCTTCTCTCCATGAATTGGGAATTTACCCTGTTGGATTGTTGATTGACTGAAATAAAGTCCCCAATACTGGGGTAACCTCGTCCATCAAACGTTTATAAACCTTGTTTGGGAGGGCCAGACCAGATGCTTTCTTATTTTGAACTCAAATAAGGTTATCTAAAAATAAGAAAGCCCCTAAAACAATTTCTGAGTGGACCCAGGTTAGGGACAGGATTGTTTCCCTGGGCACTTATGTTGGCAGACACAACAGCTCTACACAAGATCTGTAGGGAAAACTGGAAATTCTAAAAATGTGGGTAAGATAAACACAGGGATCTTTCAAACAAATGCCAAGGGAGGAGCCAGGAATCATTCCCACGCAGAGGCTAGTGCAAACCCAAGGAACCCTTCTTGAAACACTTTCTGGGCCACAGAAGATGAGAAGAGGATTGAATCCTGCTTGCTATAATCTGAGATGTGCCTGAAGTACCAGGTATGCCCTTTCTTGTACCCAAGACAACGAACGAGACACCAGTGGTCAGTGGCCAACCTCCTGTGTGACTAAATGGACACTACAAACTGAAAAAAACTTTTTCCTGGATGACCGGTTGCCCAGTCACAACTAGACCTGCAGTGGACCATGAACATGGCCTCTGCTGAACCAAACCCTGAAAGAGACCCCCGGCCCTATTTGAAGTCTGGGCCTTAGGTGAAGCACTCAGGAAAAGCAGACTTCTCATTGCAAAGCTTTAAGACAAATGAAATTCTGACTTCTGGCTGTAAAAGGACTGAGACTAGCCTGAAAATCCGATCTTAGGGACACACAGATCCCATTGGGCTGAAGAAGCAGGTTCAACCTGCTAAGTGCATATCTGGAGCAGCAAATCTGTTTCAGTGGGCCCTTGGCATGAATGTAGCCAAACCTATGGTGACCTGTCTTGCTGGAGAAATTACGCCTTCATTTGAGAGACTAAGGGGAATGTTTACAATAAACTGGCAGAGTGTGGTGTTACTCCAAAAGTGGTAATGCTGCACTCCAACAGTTTTAAAATGCAGGGATGCACTGTATTTGCAAAAAAATACAGTGCACCCCTGCATTTCCCCTAATGCTGGTGCTAAAAAAGGTACCTAGTGCCAGTGCAGGCACGCTAGTGCCATTTTGCTGGGTGCCTGTGCTACACCTTCCTGCACATAAACAATATTAACAATCGATTTGCTCTATCCATGTGTGTTGCAGAATGCAGCACATGTGGAAGGAGCAAAAAACAACAAGAAAGAAAACATTTCTCCTCACATAACCTGTTTCCGGCAATGTATTTCCTTTTCTTACATTTGGCGCTGCCCCATACCTTGTAAATATGGCGCAGTTTTACAAGCAATCAGGTGTTCCAGTGGAACGCACACTACAACACTAATTGCACACCACTTTCACGCACAATGAAATAATAAGGCCATTATTTACAAGGCAGTGTGAAACAACGTTAAGTGGCTTAACACTGCTTTGTAAAGAAGGCTAGAACTACCAGAACATCACTACAAGTGGTGTTCTGGTGGTGTTAAGTCCTAGTAAATATGCCTCATTGTCCTGTGGAAATTTGGCATAGATCGATGTTAACATTTAGCTGAAGCCATCTTGTTGCCGCCAGCCATTTTGTCTCCCATGTGCTCGCCATGTGCTCTTTCCTTCTTCTCTGTCATTTGCCCTTGTGCCTTGCTCAAAGAGCTAGCTATACATAGCCTCTGCTACTCTGCACATGCACAGATAATTTTGTAGCTGCCCATGCACCGCCTTAGGTTTGTTACTGTCAGGATGTTTCTACTAAAGTCAGCAACTGTTAGATCCTTCTACGTTGTTGACTGTGCATTTCTGTATGACCATTTATTGTATTAAACTCTCCTATGTTTGCTTGTACCGCCTTCTTTTGAGCCCCTGTGTGGGAATAAAGGACCCATGGTTCTTCTACTCCTTGTGCTACTTCATACACTACCAAAGGGTGTTGTGGGAATGTAGTTCCAACTCATGAAGTTTAATAAATATCTCCTTGCTATTTCAGTTTCTGAGCCAGCTTCTATTTACTGGATGAGGAGTTGTGTGCAGAGAAGGGCAAACCCTAGCACTGGTAGGTCATACTGAGGTCCACCTCAACAGATTGGCTCCCAACTTAGTGGGGCTCATCGGCGACATGGATGCCCGAAAGAGTGGTCCAAATGAAGGATTGGAATCTCGCTGTGGATGCTAACTGACCGAGGGGACTCGCGTCTTGGCACCCACTGTGTTTTCCTCTCATTCTGATCTGATCCTCCAGGGGGTGCCGGTCCTCGACTGAGATCTCTTCTGGTATTCACCGTGCAGAGACCATGTGATCGATTCAGAACTTGGCAGTTGGAATCTTGAGACTTTTGTTTGATGAGGTCGTTTGATGCGACACTTTGTATATGGAAATTGGCCAATATATGGAATTTGACTGCATAATTATGAATTGCAATTTATTTTTGGCAGGTAATGCATAGTATTGTATATGCTACAATATTTTTGGCATGCCAATGTGAGTATTGAGCTAAGTCATTTGTCTCCCCCTGAGGGGACACCTAATAGGGACATGTAAATTAAAAATGGTATTTCTTCTATAATGTACAGCAGGTGATGGAATAAATATACTACCAATGAACCTGAGTTGCGGTGGCCTATACATGGGTCATTTGATCTTAGAAAAGTTCAGTATGTGGAGCAATGTATGTTTAAGCGCAAAAGTAGACAAGATATGTTTGATTGTGTACGAATGTGGGAGAAAGAAGCGCGTGAACGAGTGAGAGGAAAACAAGCTTTGATAGATAAGGAACAATGCAAAAATATCCATGCGAAAGCACTGGAATAAAAAAATAAAGAAATTAAGGAGATAAAAGAGAGAGAGGACAAGGAGTGTAGTTTACAAGTAAATGGCCAATACCCTGTCCAGCGCCCCCTCTACCCTCTCCTTAATAAACCACAGGATGATTTAATTCTGCTAGATCGTTCTCCCCTCCATATAATTTTCACTCCGCTCCTGTCCCTGTTTGTGACTCGCTCTATGCTGACAGTTGATCGTGCGGCTACCCTGAGATCTGCAGCTTGTAAAGCTGCCTGTGATAGTATTTCTGCTTCCGATATTTTAGCCGACGTACAACAAAGGCAAGATAGAGAGCAGTAATATTTTGTAGAAATGTTTGCTATAGAAGTAATTGAAGGGTTTAGGAAGTATTCCATATTCCAAAGAGTTAGAGCCTGCTGATATAGAATATGATTATAAGCAATAGTGTGATGGTCTTTTTCTCCCCTCTAAGGTGGCTGACTTATTTAACGTGTCGTTAAACTACGAGCTGATGCATTCCGTTTGCGAGAGGGGAAAAAGACAGCTGCTGCAGCTACAAAAAGGCTTCAGTCCACCATGCCGCACGCCGACACTTCAGAGACAGATAAGAATGTTGTAGTTGATGACAGACCCACGCAGGAAGCCGCACCTTTGTATGTCCCTCCTAGGGGTACAGGAACAGATGATAATAAAAATTGAGTGGATGGGAAGGGTTATTTTATTTGTAATTAGGTTTACACTCCTTGGAGTAGAGCAGATGTCATGGCTCTTAAAGCTGCTATGCCTGACCAGCGGAAACATCTGGCTGCTTTTTATGAAGGAGTTGAAGGAGCTATTAGTTCTTGTACCATAACTTTATCAAATATTGATATGTGTTTTGGGCTTATTTTACCCGCTGATATGAGGAGATCTATTTGTAAAGTCGATGATCATACAACTTTTGGGGATGTTTGGAAATAACTCAAAAGGATTGATGCACAAAGGGAACCCGCACAGAAGCCACAGCAAGTGATTTTAGACCTTCCAAAAGCTATACTAGCTATATTGAAAAATCTCATTACTCCCAAAAAGATAGATTGGACTGTGTTAGCATCCTGCAAGCAAAAGGCAGATGAATCGGTCTCAGATTTTTTCACATGTTTTGAGGCGCCTTCCACAACTTTAGTCGCCAGTCATTGACAGATGACACCGGAAGACATCTGTTTGTCGATAAATTTGTCGCGAACTTGTTTGCCAGGAATAGCTAGTCGCCTAAAGGCCAGCGAAAGTTCATAGACTACGTCTTCCCCAGTCTCTCTTTTGACTATGGCCCAGTATTATAAACGTGAGGAATTTGAAGCTAAGGGCAATGAGGATAAAACGAATAAGGAGCTGAAAACAAAGGTTATGATTGCTCAGGTTTATGATCCATCTTATGGAAATAGTGGTCCAGGCGGACGTGCAATGTATCACCCAGGTACACCCTCTTTTTCCCCAGCTACTTTGTCTTCTGATCAGTGTGCTTACAGCAGGGAGATTGGACATTGGGCTTTTGAATGTCCTCTTTTGGGAGCTCAGCAGTATCAGTGTGGTCTGGGACAAATGAGAGGTCACCCAGGGAATCCAGGACATTGGGGAGATATGGATGATTGTGTTAGATTTGAGACTGTTGGGCTTCTTCTGAATTCTTCAAATACATTTGATAGGCGTAACTAATACCAAATATCTGATTATTTGAAGGACTCTACTCATGCATAGGAATTTCTAGGATAGGGTAAGAAATCAGTTGAAGTACAGGTAGATCTGTGATTGATTTGAAGAATGCTTTCTTCTCTATCCCTATTCATCCTGACAGCCAATATTTGTTCAGCTTCCCTTTGAATAACCGATCCTTTAGATTGGCCATTTTGGAAGACTCTATCCATTGCGCAGGAGGAGATCCCAAGTGTAACTTCCCGGAAATGCAGGATTCCTAAGAAGATGTGAGCACTACTTTGAGGAGAAAGCTAGATCTGGCAGAGTTCTGATATGTGGAACTCCCCAAAGTGACAAACAAACTTCACAGTACTATGCCGAGGTCCGCAAACCATGGATTGCATTAGGTTGTGTGGTTCACGCTGATTTTTAGTGTCGGGTGTTCATCCTGCGCTGGAACATCAGTGCAAACTATACCATGTACAGTGCAAGAGGGTTCTGCTTCTTTCTGCCGCTCGAGTAGATGTTCTATTTGAGTGGTAGCGTCCTCATTGCAAACAGAAGGTTTCTGAACGTGAGTGGACACGGCCATCCGTGACCGCCTGTGTTGAGAAAGCTCACTGGGAGGAGGGTTGGTGTAGGATTTTCCTCACTCGCCCACTTAATGTTGGCAAGTGCAAGAGAAGAGAAAATCGGGCTGGCAATTGCTGGTATAAAACAAATAGGATACCCTGACCTTTAGATGGTGTCCAGAGTCCAAGTCTCTTGAAAGAGACAGATATCATAATCATCCAGAAACTGTACCCAATTGAGGAAGTCCTCCGGCCGGCGATGTTCCAGGAGACAAGAAATGACCCAGTGCACTTTTAAATTTTTTTTTTATTTATTAAAGTTTTGTATAGCGCTAGCTGGACCCGAGGGTATCAGAGCGCTTCACAGCAAGTACAGAGGCATCAGACAGACAATGAGGACGGAAAACATGGCAAGGGGCACATGGGCGAATACAGTCTGTACAATAGCAGCCAAGCGTAAAACAGGGCGGGAAATCATAAGCAAGTCAATCGGCTCTGGGGTCAAGGAGATCATGGAACTTCAAAGTCCAGGTGGAGTTCTAGTATGCTCCAGAACGCTCGAGGTAGAGGACTTTGAGTAACTTCTTGAATTTCGGGAAGGATGCGGTCATTCTGATGTGTGGGGGGATGGAGTTCCAAATCTTGGGAGCATTACCCGCAAAGGATTTGCTAGATGTTGTGAGTTTCTGGGATTTCAGAGGAATGAGTAGGAGCGTGTTGGAGCTTCTGAGGTTTCTAGACTGACCGGCCCTTTTGAGCTTGTTGGCCAAGTATTCAGGTTTGCCTGTATGCAGGGCTTTGTGTGTGAGGCAGGCTGTACGGAAGCTGGCTCATTGGTCAATAGGGAGCCACTTCAGATCCTTAAGAGCTGGGGAGATGTGCTCATATTTCTTTGTTCCCGTGACCATTCTTGCTGCGGCGTTTAGGGTAGAGGTCAGAGGTCGTAGGTGCGATTTGGCTGTTCCAGTCAGAGTAGCAATGCCGTAGTCAATTCTGGAGAGTACCAGAGCTTGCGTGGCCGGTTTCAGGTCTTTCGTGGGGAGGAAAGGTTTCAATTTGTAGAGCAGTTTCAGTTTCAGGAAAGCGCTTTTGGCAGTTTTTGAGATGTGTTCTTTCATATCCAGTTTGGGGTCAAGGGTGATCCCTAGGGATTTTATGGAGTTCGATGGAACAAGAGGAACATTCAGGGCATTTAAGGCTTTGAGCCATTCTAGAATTTGGGGATTTTCCTCTTTGTTTGAGATGAGGAGCACTTCTGTTTTTTCTTCATTGAGTTTGAGGTGGTTGAATGAGAGCCAGAGTTGAACTTCAATAAGTGTGTGGTTCAGTCTGTGAATGTCTGTGATCGACGTGGTTTCCAGATAGAGTTGTGTGTCGTCCGCATATAGGTGGAAGGGGATGTTGGCTTTCCTTAGAATTGAGGTGAGGGGCTCCATGTAGATGTTGAAGAGTTGTGGAGAGAGTACTGACCCTTGTGGGACTCCTCTACTGATGGGAAGAATGTCCGATTCGCAGCTTTTAATTTTGATTCTTTGTGTGCGGTTGTTGAGAAAGGAGGAGAACCATTTTAGGACAGTCTTTTCCAGGCCAGCTCTCTCTTGGAGGACATTGAGTAGCAGGGCATCATCAACTGTGTCAAATGCAGCCGATAGGTCTAAGAGGATGAGAAGGCTGCATTGGTTGGAGTCGAGCGACATATGTAGATCATCCAGGACATTAAGAATTGCGGTTTCAGTACTGCAGCCTTTTCTGAACCCTGATTGGTATGGGTCGAGAAGATTCGTGTTCTCTAGGTGCTGGGATAGCAGAGACAGCACACATCTTTCCAGAATTTTAGATAGGAGTGGAAGGTTCAAAACTGGTCTGAAGTTGTTCATATCCTGGAGGTCAAGGCCCGTTTTTTTAAGTAGTGTAGTGACTTGACCTATTTTAAGGCAGTCAGGGATGGAGCCCTCGCTCAGAGAGCTGTTGATGATCTTGGCCCAGATAGGGGCTAGAGTGAGCTTCAAGTCTTTGGTCAATCTCGGGGGAAGCTGATCAAGGGAGTGGGTTGAGGGTTTGGCGGTGGCTATGAGATTGCTTATCAGTCCAACCTGGATAGGTTGGAAGGAGGACCAGCGAGTGGTTGTGGTTGTTGGACTGAAGTGGGAAGTTGCAGCGGGGTGGGAGGAGGGCATAGTGCAGAGTGATCGATCAATTTTGCCAATTTTTTCATTGAAGAAGCTGGCAAAGTCATCACATTGGGATTTGGACGCCACCATGTTGTCAGTCACAGGAATGGAGATTTGGTTCCTGATGATGTTGAAGAGTTCTTTGGGGTGTTTTTTAGCATTGTCAAGGGCCGAACAGAAGAAGGACGACTTTTTGTTCATGATATGGTTATAGTAGATTTTGCGGGCTGCCTTGAGTTGGTCGCGGTTGGGGGAGGAGGGGTTGGACCTCCAGGTTCTTTCCAGGGATCTTAGGTGTCTTCTTTCTTCGTTAATGTCAGTGGATAACCAAGATCTGGAGGGGATGCTTCTTTGTTTTTTTAGTTTCCTCGGTGCCAGCTGATCTAGGACAAGCTCCAGGTTGGAGTGATAAAGCGAGGTGAGTTCCGTGGTTGGGAGGAGTTCCGTCGAGTTCGGAAGGAGTGAGCTAAGACCCTTTTCTAGCTTGTTAGGGGGGACTCTCTATAAGTTTCTGATCCACTTAGGGGAGGTTTGAGTGGGAGGGACAGAAAGTGCCGAATGATTGATATGAAAGAGGATGGCGTGATGGTCTTACCAGTCCACTGGCATGATGTGGTCAATTGAAATTGTCTTTCTATCCGCGATAATTGCATCCAAGGTTGCTCCCCTGTGGTGGGTTTCCTCTGTGCAGTGCTGGGTCATGTCATGGTCATGAAGAAGGGAGGTGAGAGATAGGATGAGTGGGTTTTTTGTTACATTCCATCTTAGGTTTAGGTCGCCCAGAATTATTCTGAAGTCGCTGTTGAGAGCGGTTTCATTGATCAGATCCGTCAGCTGAACGCCAAATTCGGAGGAGTAGCCCGGGGGATGGTAGAGGAGAAGGCATTGAAGTGGAGCATGGTGAGGTGAATTGAGGTTGACCGAAAGGCATTCGAAGGAGTTGTATATGACGGAGGGAGATTCAGTGATGGAGAGGTCGCTTTTGTGGATAATAGCTATTCCGCCACCTTTGTGTACGGGTCTGTCTTTGTGTATAATTGAGAAACCGGGCGGCACCAGCGTGTCCATGATGAGGGTGGATAGAGTGTTTAGTCATGTTTCAGTGATGAAGGTTACGTCCAGGTTGTGGGAGACAATGGTTTCGGCTATTTCTGTTGCATGTTTGACGGCGGATCGGCAATTGATGAGCATACTGTTGATTGGGGGTCAGCATTCGAGATAGGGTTGACAGAAGTGGCTCTGGGTAAGGAGGAGAGATAGGATGGTTGTCTGGTAGCTTTTCGGCGGGGCGGGTCCCTCCCCCTCCAGTGATGACTTGAATTGAGTAGAAGGGTGAGTGGTAAGGGGGAATTGCTTGGGCTCGCTGAATAGGAGGAGTTTCATAGGAGGCGCTGAGGGAGCTCACTTCCTGGGGCGAAAGGGCGGAAACAATTCTTCTAGGACTGTCAACTCATGACTCAGTCCTGGGTTTGGAGAGAAGAGGCCCGGAGCCTGTGGGGGGCTTGTACCCAATATGAGTAAGAGAGTCAATCCTAGCGGGAGGCGGCTGGAGGAGGGGGGTGGAACGTTCGGGGAGGGAACCTGGAGTTTCTCTAGGGAGGATAGGGTTTCCCCTGGGAGGAAAAAACAGAAACGTATTTTTTCTGTATCTAGAGCGTGAAGCTCAGTTTGCCCCAACCCTTTACAGGACAGTACATGTCCTTGAAGAAGACCCCTCACTCACCAACCTAGTTGGTGACATGCTTCATCATCGGGGTCCCACCCCACAGGCCGAGTGCCCATAGGGTGTGCTACGACACCTGATTACAGTGCAGCGTTTTTTTTTTCTCGTTTATATGTGCAAAAAGTTACAGTGATACGTGTGTTAAAAAAGGGCCAAATCTACTCACCACAAGACTTTATTCTTGAGTGTTGGAACCCTTATAAAAAACAGTGTGGCACCTGTGCCTAACTAGGAAGGCTTTGGTGTCTCAAGAAGTGTGCTAAATTACAAATAGCGAAGTGTGCTATGTGATTTAGGAAAATTAGGTCTACATGTTTCAACCATTTAAAAATTCTTGGTTTTCGTCAGGACCGTAGTGATTGGACGGGGTGGTCCGCACACGCTAAGGTGCGTCCTGCCCTCGTTCAATTAAAGACCATAAATAGTGGTCTGGTGTAAAAAAGTGTCTTTTCCTGGGTCAGGAGAAAAACCTGTAAGAGAAAATTTTGTATAGGGTTGGGATTACGTACTGGGGAAGACAAAATACAAGGGTACACACTTAACAATTATAGTGCTAGGTGGATTCACCCGGGTAAGGTGACAAGAAAACACCTTATTGGTCTGGTCGTACCCGTGGTCTATCTAAAGTGATAGACTAAAGTGCTCAGGCGGTGAATTACCGGAGCGTGGGTGTGTGTTGAATAAATCAGCACCTTGAAGATATGGTAGTCTAGCAGGGTAGCTAGGATGGTGGGAGGGAGGGAGAGTGAGGGAGAGTGATCGCCATTGCAATGCGGCATCTGGCGCGCTCAGATATAACAGGTTGTACTCAGCGGCTAAACAATCATGCCGCTTACGAGCGGGTTACACTGCTAATGTTAACCAAAGTACATGTGAAGCGTGGTATTTGGCTCAGCTTACACTTGAAGCGGTGACTATCGCTTCATGGGCATCGGAGTGTCCAAGACGGCAAGTTTCCGTCACCTAGAACATTTAAAAATGAGGGCAGATCTACAATTAAAACACCGCCCGTACTTGATGCACGTAGTACAGTACAGGAATGTTGTGCGGCTTGGTCCGCCTCGCACAACAGTGGAAGACAGCACTTACTTGCGGCTTCTGCTCGTCTTGGGTTTAAACCTACTTGGTCGTTACTCAGGATGCCCCGTGGAGTGTTCTGTGGATCGGCCGCGCCGAGAAGTAAACTTCACGTTTACTTCCTGGATGGGTGGGGCGCTAGTCAGGGCCCTCCGCGGGCCAATCAGAACGGCTCATAGGGGCGGTGTCAGCCACAGTTTCAATGACGCTGCAGCTGACGTGTGGTGTTTATGGAAACCACAGCAACCGCGCTGGTGTGGACGGCGCTGTTAATGCAAAAGAAGGGTCTGTAAGGTTTTTTAGTCAAAACGGAACAGAACAGGAGAGATTCAGGACAGGGGAAATGTCCGCGTTTTTAGGTATAGACATAGACAAACACATGTTAACCACTCAATAGGGTCTCGGTGATCTTAATAATTAATTAACCTAAAGCCGTTTGTTCCATTTATACGGTTGCAATTCAGTAAAATCAGGGCGTTGTTAGGGAGGGAGGTTTTATCCCATAGCAGTGTTCCACGGGATATTGTCATTGAGGCCGGTTTTATGGGTGGAAGTCTGTAGACCCACCTCTGTTCCTTTTCAAAAAGGCGTTGATTCAGATTGGCTCCTGGTGTGACCTGTTCTATAATGGTCCACTGTATTTCATCTGAATTGTGCCTGCCGACAGATAATGTTCGGTGAGTTTGGTGTTGGCCTTTTTACACCTAATGGTACTTCTATGTTCTCCAATGCGTATTTTTATCTTTCTGCTGGTCATACCTACATAGTGTAGGTTACAGGGACATGTCAGTCTGTACACGACGTTCTCGCTGTTGCAATTTTTATGTCCTCTGACAGTCCAGGTTTTTGTAGGTTCCAGCTGTAGGGTCTTAGTGTTATAAGTGAACGGGCATACACTACAACTGCCACATTTGTAGTGGCCTGTCACTTTTTGTAACCTCAATGCGTTAAGTACTGTTTCATTTTCCACCAAATTTTTCTTAGGTCTGGTGTTCACTACCACATCTTTGATGCTGCGTGCCCTTTTATATGAGAACAAAGGTTTTTCCCATCTCAGGTTACGAGTGTTGAGTATGCTCCAATGTTTCCCTATTATCTTGGTTACCTCGTTGGAGATGGTGTTGTACGTGGTGACACAGGTTAAGGGAGTTTCCTCCACTGTTTTTGACTGGTTGTCCAAAAGAGCAGCTCTATGTTGATTCCGAGCGCGTTTTTGGCTTTTATGTAGAATCTTTTCGGGGTATCCCCGGGTCTTTAATCTGAGAGCTAGATCTAGAGCCTGTTGTTTGTAATCGTCAAGTTCGCTACAATTTCTGCGGACCCGCAGGTATTATCCATACGGCAGGTTTTCACGCAGTGGTCTCGGGTGAAAGCTTTCAAAACGAAGTAGATTGTTTTTGGCAGTAGGTTTGTAGTGAGTGACCGTTGACAACTTCCTGTTTGCTTTTGTTATAGTGAGATCTAGAAAGACCAAAGAATTATGGTCCATCACGTAAGTGAACTTCAAATGGTCATCAAGTGTGTTAATCCAATTGAAGAATGATAATAGGGTGTCTTCAGTGCCTTTCCAAATGGTGAGCACGTCGTCTATATATCTTCTCCAAAGTAGAATATCGGAACTGTAAGGGTTCGTGTTGCTAAGGATATGTTTCTCTTCAAAATCGTGTACATACAGGCCCGCTACACTTGGAGCAAATGTACTGCCCATAGATGTACCCCCAGTCTGGAGAAAAATCATGTCGTCAAATTGGAAATAGTTCCTTTTGAGGGCCAGTCCAGCACACTCCAAAATGAATTCTCTTGGTGTTCTTGATGTCCATTCTTCTTTATCAAGAGCCCTTTTGAGGACCTCCAGGGTGGCGTCTTGGGGAATGCTGGTGTATAAGCTCTCGATATCAAAACTCACCAGTATGATGTCATCATCTATGGTGAGCTGGTCCAGGAGTCGTAGCACACTTTTGGTGTCCTGTAGATAGGTGCTCGTATTCTGTACCATGGTCTTGAAGAACACGTCGCAAAAACAGGACAAGGGTTCCAAAAGGGAACCTAACCGCGAGACAATGGGCCTGCCGGGTGGAGGTATTTTGTTTTTATGCATTTTTGGGAGCGTGTAAAAGTAGGGGATCCTCCCCTCACTTTTACATAGAAAATCCGCCTCTTGTTTGGAAAGGTATCCTTCTGCTTCTCCGTGTTCCACCAGTGAAGTGATCTCATTTCTAAGATCTTCTGTGGGATCCACCGGTAGTCTCCGATAGTTTCTGTGGTCAGCCAACAGTCTGAGGCATTCAGTTTGGTATGCTGATTTGTCAAGTATGACTATCCCTCCGCCTTTAGCCGCGGGTTTTATTATGACGGTATCCGACTTCTGTAGGTTGTCCAGTGCGGTTCTTTCACACTTCGTAAGATTCATGTACGTTTTTTTTGGGGAGGCATTTTCAACCTCATTGAAGACCGCTTGTTCAAAAGTAGAGATTTCAACAGGCACCATGTGCGCTGGTGGTGTAAATGTGGATTTGTTCCGTAATCCTGTCTCATTTGTATCAGGGTTATCCTCCATGTTGATTCTCTTCTCAAAAAAGGCTTTTAATCTCAATTTCCGAAAGAAGGATGCTAATTCGCAGTGGAGTTTAAACTTATCCAATTTTGCTGTTGGCACAAAACCTAACCCCTTATTTAGGACAGATTCCTCATCCTTGCTGAGGGGTCTGGTAGAAAGATTCGTTATTAGGTTTTCCGATTGCTCGGTCCTGCCTGTTGCGGTTTGTTCTTGTTCGTGTTGGTGCTCGGATCTTCCGGTGCCCAGTGGACTTGGTTGCCCTGGTTGCTGGTTTTTCTCCTTCCTCGTCCTCTCCCGCCCCGGTGTAAAAAAGGGGGGCCGTAGGGGTTCTGGGGAAAAAAAGGTTGTTGAAAGGGTGGTTGCCACCCATACATCGAAAAATTAGGTGGATGGTTGTATACATCTTGGAAAACTGGCATGGGCATTGGATTGAAAGTCGGCCAATTGCCCTTTCCCCTGCCTCATCCTCTACCCTTCTGTTTCATGCTTCCACTACTAGAGTTTCCACTGGAGTTGGAGGTATTGCTCGATGCATTGCTTGAAGCATCAGAGTTATCGTCTCCTTTTGATGGCGGTACATATTCAGGATCTGAGTAGGGGTATGCCTTTACCATTGGGAACCTCTTTAGGTCTTTCTGAAATTTCTGCACTTTTTGTTGGGTCAAGTTGTCTTTATAATCCGTCATTTCTTTGTTCAGCTCGTCCAGCTTTTTTTTAAAACCTGTAATGGTAGCTTTTATATTGCCTTCTGCCATTTGTATTTCAACTTGGATCCTCTCGGAAAGTCTTAGGGCGGTTTTTAAAATTAGGACTATCCAATCGTGTGTGCAGTGCCACGCTATGGCAGCCCAGTCTTTTCGAAAACGTTCGTCTTCTACGAAGATGCGAGGAGCATTGGAGACTAGTAGTCCTTTAGGCGCCATGTTGTTGCTCAGATACTGTTTAAGGATTGTCCCATGTAAGATCGTCCTGATTCTGTTCCTTTTAAGTTCTGTCAAGTTTTCCCAGTCTTTTGTCGCAGAAATGCTTTGAGCTATGCTAGCATCCGCAAAAATAGAAAGATCACTCATCACCTCCTCCACCTCCTCAGAGGTGTAGGAGAGACCCTGATTTTCGGCCATGGTTGTGAAAGTTAAGGTATAATTATGTGAAGCTCTTGCAGCTGTGCGCTGCCTAATGTATATATAACAAAGGAGAGAGTAAGGGAAATTGCACAAGCTATGTGTGGTAGGAACTCCTGGTCCCCGGGTTTAAATCTAGCAACAATGGAGGAGTACCCCCTGGGAGGAAAAAACAGAAAAGGATTTTTTCTGTATCTAGAGCGTGAAGCTCAGTTTGCCCCAACCCTTTACAGGACAGTACATGTCCTTGAAGAAGACCCCTCACTCACCAACCTAGTTGGTGACATGCTTCATCATCGGGGTCCCACCCCACAGGCCGAGTGCCCATAGGGTGTGCTCCGACACCTGATTACAGTTGAGCGTTTTTTTTTTTCGTTTATATGTGCAAAAAGTTACAGTGATACGTGTGTTAAAAAAGGGCCAAATCTACTCACCACAAGACTTTATTCTTGAGTGTTTGAACCCTTATAAAAACAGTGTGGCACCTGTGCCTAACTAGGAAGGCTTTGGTGTCTCAAGAAGTGTGCTAAATTAAAAATAGCGAAGTGTGCTATGTGATTTAGGAAAATTAGGTCTACATGTTTCAACCATTTAAAAATTCTTGGTTTTCGTCAGGACCGTGGTGATTGGACGGGGTGGTCCGCACACGCTAAGGTGCGTCCTGCCCTCGTTCAATTAAAGACCATAAATAGTGGTCTGGTGTAAAAAAGTGTCTTTTCCTGGGTCAGGAGAAAAACCTGTAAGAGAAAATTTTGTATAGGGTTGGGATTACGTACTGGGGAAGACAAAAGACAAGGGAACACACTTAACAATTATAGTGCTAGGTGGATTCACCCGGGTAAGGTGACAAGGAAACACCTTATTGGTCTGGTCGTACCCGTGGTCTATCTTAAGTGATAGACTAAAGTGCTCAGGCGGTGAATTACCGGAGCGTGGGTGTGTGTTGAATAAATCAGCACCTTGAAGATATGGTAGTCTAGCTTGGTAGCTAGGATGGTGGGAGAGAGGGAGAGTGAGGGAGAGTGATCGCCATTACAATGCGGCGTCTGGCGCGCTCAGACATGACAGGTTGTGCTCAGCGGCTAAACAATCGTGCCGCCTACGAGCGGGTTACACTGCTAATGTTAACCAAAGTACATGTGAAGCGTGGTATTTGGCTCAGTTTACACTTGAAGCGGTGACTATCGCTTCATGGGCATCGGAGTGTCCAAGACGGCAAGTTTCCGTCACCTAGAACATTTAAAAATGAGGGCAAATCTACAATTAAAACACCGCCCGTACTTGATGCACGTAGTACAGTACAGGAATGTTGTTCGGCGTGGTCCGCCTCGCACAACAGTGGAAGACAGCACTTACTTGCGGCTTCTGCTCGTCTTGAAAAGGAACAGAGGTGGGTCTACAGACTTTCCACCCATAAAACCGGCCTCAATGAATATATCCCGTGGAACACTGCTATGGGATAAAACCTCCCTCCCTAACAACGCCCTGATTTTACTGAATTGCAACCGTATAAATGGAACAAACGGCTTTAGGTTAATTAATTATTAAGATCACCAAGACCCTATTGAGTGGTTAACATGTGTTTGTCTATGTCTATACCTAAAAACGCGGACATTTCCCCTGTCCCGAAACTCTCCTGTTCTGTTCCGTTTTGACTAAAAAACCTTTCAGAACCTTCTTTTGTATTAACAGCGCCGTCCACACCAGCGCGGTTGCTGTGGTTTCCATAAACACCACACGTCAGCTGCAGCGTCATTGAAACTGTAGCTGACACCGCCCCTATGAGCCGTTCCGATTGGCACGCGGAGGGCCCTGACTAGCGCCCCGCCCATCCAGGAAGTAAATGCGAAGTTTACTTCTCGGCGCGGCCGATCCTCCAGAACACTCCACGGGGCATCCTGAGTAACGACCAAGTAGGTTTAAACCCAAGACGAGCAGAAGCCGCAAGTAAGTGCTGTCTTCCACTGTTGTGCGAGGCGGACCAAGCCGCACAACATTCCTGTACTGTACTACGTGCATCAAGTACGGGCGGTGTTTTAATTGTAGATCTGCCCTCATTTTTAAATGTTCTAGGTGACGGAAACTTGCCGTCTTGGACACTCCGATGCCCATGAAGCGATAGTCACCGCTTCAAGTGTAAGCTGAGCCAAATACCACGCTTCACATGTACTTTGGTTAACATTAGCAGTGTAACCCGCTCGTAAGCGGCACGATTGTTTAGCCGCTGAGCACAACCTGTTATGTCTGAGCGCGCCAGATGCTGCATTGTAATGGCGATCACTCTCCCTCACTCTCCCTCCCTCCCACCATCCTAGCTACCCTGCTAGACTACCATATCTTCAAGGTGCTGATTTATTCAACACACACCCACGCTCCGGTAATTCACCGCCTTAGCACTTTAGTCTATCACTTTAGATAGACCACGGGTATGACCAGACCAATAAGGTGTTTCCTTGTCACCTTACCCGGGTGAATCCACCTAGCACTATAATTGTTAAGTGTGTACCCTTGTCTTTTGTCTTCCCCAGTACTTAATCCCAAACCTATACAAAATTTTCTCTTACAGGATTTTCTCCTGACCCAGGAAAAGACACTTTTTTACACCAGACCACTATTTATGGTCTTTAATTGAACGAGGGCAGGACGCACCTTAGCGTGTGCGGACCACCTCGTCCAATCACCACGGTCTTGACGAAAACCAAGAATTTTTAAATGGTTGAAACATGTAGACCTAATTTTCCTAAATCACATAGCACACTTCGCTATTTTTAATTTAGCACACTTCTTGAGACACCAAAGCCTTCCTAGTTAGGCACAGGTGCCACACTGTTTTTTATAAGGGTTCAAACACTCCAGAATAAAGTCTTGTGGTGAGTAGATTTGGCCCTTTTTTAACACACATATCACTGTAACTTTTTGCACATAAAAACAAAAAAAAAAGCTCCACTGTAATCAGGTGTCGTAGCACACCCTATGGGCACTCGGCCTGTGGGGTGGGACCCCGATGATGAAGCATGTCACCAACTAGGTTGGTGAGTGAGGGGTCTTCTTCAAGGACATGTACTGTCCTGTAAAGGGTTGGGGCAAACTGAGCTTCACGCTCTAGGTACAGAAAAAATACTTTTCTGTTTTTTCCTCCCAGGGGAAACCCTATCCTCCCTAGAGAAACTCCAGCTTCCCTCCCCGAACGTTCCACCCCCCTCCTCCAGCCGCCTCCCGCTAGGATTGACTCTCTTACTCATATTGGGTACATGCCCCCCACAGGCTCCCGGCCTCTTCTCTCCAAACCCAGGACTGAGTCACGAGTTGACAGTCCTAGAAGAATTGTTCCCGCCCTTTCGCCCCAGGAAGTGAGCTCCCTCAGCGCCTCCTATGAAACTCCTCCTATTCAGCGAGCCCAAGCAATTCCCCCTTACCACTCACCCTTCTACTCAATTCAAGTCATCACTGGAGGGGGAGGGACCCGCCCCGCCGAAAAGCTACCAGACCACCATCCTATCTCTCCTCCTTACCCAGAGACACTTCTGTCAACCCTATCTCGAATGCTGACCCCCAATCAACTGTATGCTCATCAATTGCCGATCCGCCGTCAAACATGCAACAGAAATAGCCGAAACCATTGTCTCCCACAACTTGGACGTAACCTTCATCACTGAAACATGGCTAAACACTCTATCCACAACCATCATGGACACGCTGGTGCCGCCCGGTTTCTCAATTATACACAAAGACAGGCCCATACACAAAGGCGGCGGAATAGCTATTATCCACAAAAGCGACCTCTCCATCACTGAATCTCCCTCTGTCATATACAACTCCTTCGAATGCCTTTCGGTCAACCTCAATTCACCTCACCATGCTCCACTTCAATGCCTTCTCCTCTACCATCCCCCGGGCTACTCCTCCGAATTTGGCCTTCAGCTGACGGATCTGATCAATGAAACCGCTCTCAACAGCGACTTCAGAATAATTCTGGGCGACCTAAACCTAAGATGGAATGTAACAAAAAACCCACTCATCCAATCTCTCACCTCCCTTCTTCATGACCATGACATGACCCAGCAATGCACAGAGGAAACCCACCACAGAGGAGCAACCTTGGATGCAATCATCGCGGATAGAAAGACAATTTCAATTGACCACATCATGCCAGTGGACTGGTCAGACCATCACGCCATCCTCTTTCATATCAATCATTCGGCGCTTTCTGTCCCTCCCACCCAAACCTCCCCTAAGTGGATCAGAAACTTATAGAGAGTCCCCCCTAACAAGCTAGAAAAGGGTCTTAGCTCACTCCTTCCGAACTCGACGGAACTCCTCTCAACCACGGAACTCACCTCGCTTTATCACTCCAACCTGGAGCTTGTCCTAGATCAGCTGGCACCGAGGAAACTAAAAAAACAAAGAAGCATCCCCTCCAGATCTTGGTTCTCCACTGACATTAACGAAGAAAGGAGACACCTAAGATCCCTGAAAAGAACCCAATGTGATGACTTTGCCAGCTTCTTCAATGAAAAAATTGGCAAAATTGATCGATCACTCTGCACTATGCCCTCCTCCCACCCCGCTGCAACTTCCCACTTCAGTCCAACAACCACAACCACTCGCTGGTCCTCCTTCCAACCTATCCAGGTTGGACTGATAAGCAATCTCATAGCCACCGCCAAACCCTCAACCCACTCCCTTGATCAGCTTCCCCCGAGATTGACCAAAGACTTGAAGCTCACTCTAGCCCCTATCTGGGCCAAGATCATCAACAGCTCTCTGAGCGAGGGCTCCATCCCTGACTGCCTTAAAATAGGTCAAGTCACGACACTACTAAAAAAAACGGGCCTTGACCTCCAGGATATGAACAACTTCAGACCAGTTTTGAACCTTCCACTCCTATCTAAAATTCTGGAAAGATGTGTGCTGTCTCTGCTATCCCAGCACCTAGAGAACACGAATCTTCTCGACCCATACCAATCAGGGTTCAGAAAAGGCTGCAGTACTGAAACCGCAATCCTTAATGTCCTGGATGATCTACATATGTCGCTCGACTCCAACCAATGCAGCCTTCTCATCCTCTTAGACCTATCGGCTGCATTTGACACAGTTGATGATGCCGTGCTACTCAATGTCCTCCAAGAGAGAGCTGGCCTGGAAGAGACTGTCCTAAAATGGTTCTCCTCCTTTCTCAACAAGCGCACACAAAGAATCAAAATTAAAAGCTGCGAATTGGACATTCTTCCCATCAGTAGAGGAGTCCCACAAGGGTCAGTACTCTCTCCACAACTCTTCAACATCTACATGGAGCCCCTCACCTCAATTCTAAGGAAAGCCAACATCCCCTTCCACCTATATGCGGACGACACACAACTCTATCTTGAAACCACGTCGATCACAGACATTCACAGACTCAACCACACACTTATTGAAGTTCAACTCTGGCTCTCATTCAACCACCTCAAACTCAATGAAGAAAAAACAGAAGTGCTCCTCATCTCAAACAAAGAGGAAAATCCCCAAATTCTAGAATGGCTCAAAGCCTTAAATGCCCTGAATGTTCCTCTCGTTCCATCGAACTCCATAAAATCCCTAGGGATCACCCTTGACCCCAAACTGGATATGAAAGAACACATCTCAAAAACTGCCAAAAGCGCTTTCCTGAACCTGAAACTGCTCTACAAATTGAAACCCTTCCTCCCCACGAAAGACCTGAAACCGGCCACGCAAGCTCTGGTACTCTCCAGAATTGACTACGGCATTGCTACTCTGACTGGAACAGCCAAATCGCACCTACGACCTCTGACCTCTACCCTAAACGCCGCTGCAAGAATGATCACGGGAACAATGAAATATGACCACATCACCCCAGCTCTTAAGGATCTGAAGTGGCTCCCTATTGACTAACGAGCTAGCTTCCGTACAGCCTGCCTCACACACAAAGCCCTGCATACAGGCAAACCTGAATACTTGGCCAACAAGCTCAAAAGGGCCGGTCAGTCTAGAAACCTCAGAAGCTCCAATACGCTCCTACTCATTCCTCTGAAATCCCAGAAACTCACAACATCTAGCAAATCTTTTGCGGGTAATGCTCCCAAGATTTGGAACTCCATCCCCCCACACATCAGAATGACCGCATCCTTCCCGAAATTCAAGAAGTTACTCAAAGTCCTCTACCTCGAGCGTTCTGGAGCATACTAGAACTCCACCTGGACTTTGAAGTTCCATGATCTCTGTGACCCCATAGCCGATTGACTTGCTTATGATTTCCCGCCCTGTGTTACGCTTGGCTGCTATTGTACAGACTGTATTCGCCCATGTGCCCCTTGCCATGTTTTCCGTCCTCATTGTCTGTCTGATGCCTCTGTACTTGCTGTGAAGCGCTCTGATACCCTCGGGTCCAGCTAGCACTATACAAAACTTTAATAAATAAAAAAAATAAAAAAAAATTGCACTGGGTCGTTTCTTGTCTCCTGGAACATCGCCGGCCGGAGGACTTCCTCAATTGGGTACAGTAAGAAACGCCTGGAAAATAGCCTTGTTGTAATAAAGGGTTCACCCATTCAAAGTCAGTGGGACCTGGGTAATAGAGCGTTATAGAAAAAAGGGGTCCCAGACAGGGAAGAGGAAAATAGATTTCAAAGGTAAATGCTACGTAAATAATCAAAGATAATCAAAAATAAATAATAAAGTACGATGTTTTAATTCACAAGGTACCAAACAACCATAGAAATGGGTTATACACAACAATTTTTGGATTTTTAAATTTTCTTATAACATTATGTGCCCAAATACACAACGCAAGAGAAAGGGGAGTGAGGTACTGTGAAGGGTGTTCAGTGAAAAGTGCAAAAGATTTTTCAATTTCGTAACAAACCAATACATTCAATCCTTTATGTTTGTTAAAAACATTGTTCTGAGTGGTCACCCATCAAGGGGCCACAATTAGCAGCACGAATCAAATTTTTTTTTATCCAAAACCAGACTTCTATTATGGCAGCATCAATCTTGCTTTGGGGTAGAAGCTGGTACCGGTGGGGTAAGCGGTCTACGTTTTGACCCTATAGTAGGTAGGGAAAGTTGCCCTTACAAAACGGGTCTTCATCAGGACAGGTGGTGAAGTGGGCAAACTTCCTAAGAAAGAGAAAATTAAAAACGAAATTACACTGGGGTCTATGTGAAAGATACTTATGTAGCCCTTAGTGGGCCGAAACCCATTAGGGGGAATTTAGAGAAATCTACACGCACAACCAAGAGTACTGTACACCAATGGGTAATCAATACACATCAACTCCAATCTGATAGATGCCAGATTTAACTGGAGCTTAGAAATCCTCGTGATTTCTCTGGAATATATACCTTAAAGCAGAAAATCCCATAAAAACATCATAAAAAATGTATTGCGCGTTGTCTCACCTACAGGAGCCCAACCACGGGTGAACCCGGGAACTCCGTATGTTTAATACTTTCAATCGTCTAGAAATCAAAAAACAGGGGGGGGCCATGTTAGACAATGATTGGAGCACCTCCTCCAAATAGACATCAAGTGACAGTCCCAAAATACACTCCTACATGCTATTCAAAATAGGTACCTGTGCTTTCAGATGGTATTCCGCCTTAAGACGTAATTAGGTTGGTGCTGGAAATACCGGTGCTAAAATGAAGAAACCTTGCGTTAATATGGGAAGCGGGCTGGTAGTTACACGTCCCCACTGTTATGCGAGGTAAACTCACGAGGCAGAAACCAAACGGCACTCACCTAAAGTTGGCAAAAAGGCTAGACAAAAAGGGGGAAACTCGGCAGATCACTCGAAGTATCACCTCACGGCATCACTGCTCGTGCAGATATCTGCATTACTGGCCGGTAACTAGGAAGTGTAGTTGAGGGGTGTGTCATTCCAGAGGGGATGGACACCGTAGAAAGACTACACACTACGGGTCACTTGGAAAGAAAGTGCTCGTCCTCCGGTTGCTTTTAGGTCAAGGTTTTGCAATAGACCTCGAAATTCAATATGTATACCAAGTAAAATGGTTACAAAGAGAAATTTTGCAATGTGTTTTAGAATTAGTTCTTCTTGACTGGAAAAAGGAAATTAACAGCGCACTTACCTCACAGGGCAGTGAAAGCTGTTACGTATATATGCTCATTGCCAGTTACATATAATCACGTTCAATATAGTGCACCTACCATCGCAGGGTGGTGAAAACTACATACCTAATAGGTGATGCATAGTATATCAGTTGCAAGCGATGTTATAAGCATAAAGGAATAAGACTCAATAGGCCTCAGTTGGAAAATAGAAAAGGTAGAAAAATACAGGTTTGGAGACGAGATAAGAGCATTAGATTACAGGTTGGCTAGTTGTGCAAATCTGTTTTCTGACTCATTCAGCCCGTTCTGTACTGATTTAAAAAGTGTAATCCACTTCAGCTCACGCACATTAAGAATGGAGGTGATGCTACCACCCCTGGGTCCCAGATTCACATGTTCAAGGACAGTCCACTTTAAACTTTCTGGTGCATGGTCCTTGCTCTCACAGTGTTCCACCATGGGTGCCCCAGCGACTCTGCATCTAATACGACTGCAATGTTGCAGAAAACGTGATTTAACCCGTTGTTGAGTCTGCCCCACATAGATTAAGTCACACGGGCAGATGATGCAGTACACGACATTCATGGTGTTACAATTCGTGTGTGCCTTGAGTTTGATCTGATGTTGTTGGAAAACAAATTCCTTGGTCTGAATAGTTTGTGGATAGGCTTTGCATTTGCCACATTTGTAATGTCCCAAGATAGGTGGCAAATTCCACATTGACGTTAGGGTGGGTGTAGGCGGAGCTTCCAAATATGCACATACCACATAATCCCGGATGCTTCTGGCTTTTTTGAAAGAATGCATCGGTAGGGTACTGCTGCCCAAGTCATCCGATATCAGCGTCCAGTGTTTGTTGATTATTTTTTTGATAGCATTACTCTTGGTGGAATAGGTAGTCACACATATCATACGCTGTTCTTCGTTGTTTGATCATTCGGCAGGTTCTAGGAGTGATTCACGATGGTTGAACCACGCTCTCTTCCTCGCCTTTTTGGTCAATCGCCTAGGGTACCCACGTTCAAGTAACCGTTCCAACTATTTAGCAGACTCATCCATATAATGTTCCTTCTTGCTGCAGTTTCTCCGGATCCTCAAGAACTGTCCGAAAGGCAGGTTGTCACGGAGGCCATGGGGATGATGACTGGAATATTGTAGCAATGAATTGCGTTCTGCAGATTTCCTGAATAGAGTAGTGTACAGTACATCATTTTCAGCTACTATAGTCAAATCCAAAAAATCAATCTTTCTTTCATCAGATTGTATGGTGAACTGGATATCCCGGGATATCAAATTAAGCCATGAATGGAAGGCCAAAATCTCAATCTTAGTTCCTGTCCATACTAGAAGGATGTCATCAATATATCGCAACCATAATTGGATGTTAGATCTGTATGGATTGGTGTCACTCAGGATGAAGGTGTTCTCAAATGTTGACATGAATATTATAGCTAGATCAGGAGCGAAAGCTGCCCCCATGGTGACTCCCTTCGTCTGAAAAATAAAAACAACTCTGAAAAATGAAACAATTCCGCATCATAGCAATTTTCAAAAGTAGGATAATAAATGAAGTGGGGACACGTACTGGTGCTACACGGCGTTCCAGGGCCATGGCCACAACCTCAAGTGCTTCGTCTTGGGGAATGCTCGTGTATAGAGACACGATGTCGCATGTAGCCAAGAGTTGATCTTTGGATCTGAATGGACGTCCGTCCATGATGTTTATAGTATGGGTGGTATCGCGTATGTACGTTTCAGTCTGTTCAGCCAAAGGCTTCAAAAAAACATCAATGTAGCGGCACAAGGGTTCTGAAATCGACCCACAGCCAGAAACAATCGGCCGACCTGGTGGTTTCTGCATATCCTTATGCACCTTGGGGAGAGTATATATAGTAGGTAGTCGGGGTTTCTTCTGATTTAGGTATTGATATTCTTGTTCAGATATAAACCCTTGGTCCAAACCTGCTTGGGTCACCTGTTGTATCTCTATACACCTGGCAATTTCCTGTAGCTTATCCCATCATTGAGTTGTCCCGTGATCAACCTTTCATCATACGCCTTGAAAGATGAGGAAATGAGCGTGCTGAGCAAAGGTCTGTCATATGTCCCTACTACAGTACCCAATGAATTCAACACCTTGGCCGAACTGGCCAGATTTTTTAGAAAAATAAGGTTGCGGTATTTCTTTAAAAACCGGCCATCACAAATGAGGACATCAGCAACCGTCTGAGGATACCTTCCACTTTTGTCCCTCCTACGCATACTATGACACAACGGATCCTGGCATATGAAAGCATAGTAACCAGTGATGTTCAGAACGTTTTGAATGAAAGAGCATATGTAAGATATAACATAAAGAAGACCGAGAGAATGGCCTTGTCATCCCTGAAAGAAAACCGTGATGTCATCGTGAAACCAGCGGACAAGGGAGGAGCCATCATCATCCAGGATGTGACGAAATACACCGATGAGATTTTGAGACAACTCAATGATGGGTTAAGCTACAGGAAATTTCCAGGTGATCCATCCAAAGAACTTGCGATAGAGATACAACAGGTGACCCAAGCAGGTTTGGACCAAGGGTTTATATCTGAACAAGAATATCAATACCTAAATCAGAAGAATCCCCGACTACCTACTATATATACTCTCCCCAAGGTGCATAAGGATATGCAGAAACCACCAGGTCGGCCGATTGTTTCTGGCTGTGGGTCGATTTTAGAACCCTTGTGCAGCTACATTGATGTTTTTTTGAAGCCTTTGGCTGAACAGACTGAAACGTACATACGCGATACCACCCATACTATAAACATCATGGACGGACGTCCATTCAGATCCAAAGATCAACTCTTGGCTACATGAGACATCGTGTCTCTATACACGAGCATTCCCCAAGACGAAGCACTTGAGGTTGTGGCCATGGCCCTGGAACGCCGTGTAGCACCAGTACGTGTCCCCACTTCATTTATTATCCTACTTTTGAAAATTGCTATGATGCGGAATATTTTCATTTTTCAGAGTTGTTTTTATTTGCAGACGAAGGGAGTCGCCATGGGGGCAGCTTTCGCTCCTGATCTAGCTATAATATTCATGTCAACATTTGAGAACACCTTCATCCTGAGTGACACCAATCCATACAGATCTAACATCCAATTATGGATGCGATATATTGATGACATCCTTCTAGTATGGACAGGAACTAAGATTGAGATTTTGGCCTTCCATTCATGGCTTAATTTGATATCCCGGGATATCCAGTTCACCATACAATCTGATGAAAGAAAGATTGATTTTTTGGATTTCACTATAGTAGCTGAAAATGATGTACTGTACACTACTCTATTCAGGAAATCTGCAGAACGCAATTCATTGCTACAATATTCCAGTCATCATCCCCGTGGCCTCCGTGACAACCTGCCTTTCGGATAGTTCTTGAGGATCCGGAGAAACTGCAGCAAGAAGGAACATTATATGGATGAGTCTGCTAAATTGTTGGAACGGTTACTTGAACGTGGGTACCCTAGGCGATTGACCAAAAAGGCGAGGAAGAGAGCGTGGTTCAACCATCGTGAATCACTCCTAGAACCTGCCGAACGATCAAACAACGAAGAACAGCGTATGATATGTGTGACTACCTATTCCACCAAGAGTAATGCTATCAAAAAAAATAATCAACAAACACTGGACGCTGATATCGGATGACTTGGGCAGCAGTACCCTACCAATGCATTCTTTCAAAAAAGTCAGAAGCATCCGGGATTATGTGGTATGTGCATATTTGGAAGCTCCGCCTACACCCACCCTAACGTCAATGTGGAATTTGCCACCTATCTTGGGACATTACAAATGTGGCAAATGCAAAGCCTGTCCACAAACTATTCAGACCAAGGAATTTGTTTTCCAACAACATCAGATCAAACTCAAGGCACACACAAATTGTAACACCATGAATGTCGTGTACTGCATCATCTGCCCGTGTGACTTAATCTATGTGGGGCAGACTCAACAACGGGTTAAATCACGTTTTCTGCAACATTGCAGTCGTATTAGATGCAGAGTTGCTGGGGCACCCATGGTGGAACACTGTGAGAGCAAGGACCATGCACCAGAAAGTTTAAAGTGGACTGTCCTTGAACATGTGAATCTGGGACCCAGGGGTGGTAGCATCACCTCCATTCTTAATGTGCGTGAGCTGAAGTGGATTACACTTTTTAAATCAGTACAGAACGGGCTGAATGAGTCAGAAAACAGTTTTGCACAACTAGCCAACCTGTAATCTAATGCTCTTATCTCGTCTCTAAACCTGTATTTTTCTACCTTTTCTGTTTTCCAACTGAGGCCTATTGAGTCTTATTCCTTAATGCTTATAACATCGCTTGCAACTGATATACTATGCATCACCTATTAGGTATGTAGTTTTCACCACCCTGCGATGGTAGGTGCACTATATTGAACGTGATTATATGTAACTGGCAATGAGCATATATACGTAACAGCTTTCACTGCCCTGTGAGGTAAGTGCGCTGTTAATTTCCTTTTTCCAGTCAAGAAGAACTAATTCTAAAACACATTGCAAAATTTCTCTTTGTAACCATTTTACTTGGTATACATATTGAATTTCGAGGTCTATTGCAAAACCTTGACCTAAAAGCAACCGGAGGACGAGCACTTTCTTTCCAAGTGACCCGTAGTGTGTAGTCTTTCTACGGTGTCCATCCCCTCTGGAATGACACACCCCTCAACTACACTTCCTAGTTACTGGCCAGTAATGCAGATATCTGCACGAGCAGTGACGCCGTGGGGTGATACTTCGAGTGATCTGCCGAGTTTCCCCCTTTTTGTCTAGCCTTTTTGCCAACTTTAGGTGAGTGCCGTTTGGTTTCTGCCTCGTGAGTTTACCTCGCATAACAGTGGGGAAGTGTAACTACCAGCCCGCTTCCCATATTAACGCAAGGTTTCTTCATTTTAGCATCGGTATTTCCAGCGCCAACCTAATTACGTCTTAAGGCGGAATACCATCTGAAAGCACAGGTACCTATTTTGAATAGCATGTAGGAGTGTATTTTGGGACTGTCACTTGATGTCTATTTGGAGGAGGTGCTCCAATCATTGTCTAACATGGCCCCCCCTGTTTTTTGATTTCTAGACGATTAAAAGTATTAAACATACGGAGTTCCCGGGTTCACCCGTGGTTGGGCTCCTGTAGGTGAGACAACGCGCAATACATTTTTTATGATGTTTTTATGGGATTTTCTGCTTTAAGGTATATATTCCAGAGAAATCACGAGGATTTCTAAGCTCCAGTTAAATCTGGCATCTATCAGATTGGAGTTGATGTGTATTGATTGCCCATTGGTGTACAGTACTCTTGGTTGTGCGTGTAGATTTCTCTAAATTCCCCCTAATGGGTTTCGGCCCAGTAAGGGCTACATACGGATCTTTCACTTAGACCCCAGTGTAATTTCGTTTTTAATTTTCTCTTTCTTAGGAAGTTTGCCCACTTCACCACCTGTCCTGATGAAGACCCGTTTTGTAAGGGCAACTTTCCCTACCTACTATAGGGTCGAAACGTAGACCGCTTACCCCTCCGGTACCAGCTTCTACCCCAAAGCAAGATTGATGCTGCCATAATAGAAGTCTGGTTTTGGATAAAAAAAAATTTGATTCGTGCTGCTAATTGTGGCCCCTTGATGGGTGACCACTCAGAACAATGTTTTTAACAAACATAAAGGATTGAATGTATTGGTTTGTTACGAAATTGAAAAATCTTTTGCACTTTTCACTGAACACCCTTCACAGTACCTCACTCCCCTTTCCCTTGCGTTGTGTATTTGGGCACATAATGTTATAAGAAAATTTAAAAATCCAAAAATTGTGTATAACCCATTTCTATGGTTGTTTGGTACCTTGTGAAATAAAACATCGTACTTTATTATTTATTTTTGATTATCTTTGATTATTTACGTAGCATTTACCTTTGAAATCTATTTTCCTCTTCCCTGTCTGGGACCTCTTTTTTCTATAATGGAAAATAGCCTTGGCTGCTCACGCCACGCACCTAGAGGGTGAGCAAGGGTAATTCTAAGGGGTCATCCTTCACCCTGACTTAGAGAAGAGGGTCCCTGCTTGTCACGAGTGAAAACTTGCGCCAACCAGAGACCCCCAATTCTAACATGTGGCTGGCTTCATCCACTACGCTCTCAGGTGGAGTTTTCTGCCCACCCCTAAAGGACCCTGTGATGCGGGAGCCCCCGTCCTGCGGCCTAGCGAGTGACTGGGTGCCTGTGATGGAGTCCATCGGGCCAAGGGAGGCTCCCCCAACCTGGTTGGGATCAGAAGCAGGGACCGGGCCAGGTGGGGGGGTGGCTGGCTAAGTCCTTTCCACTGCGTAGTAAGAGTTTGGGTAGGGCTGGGCGTAGTTTGCGTAGTGCCACTACGCACACTACGCAAAATTTTGGAAAAAAAATTGTGGAAAACGGGGGCACGTCCTGAGGGTCCGTGTGCCCGGGACAGGGGTTCCTCATGCCTGGGCAGACTCCCTGATCTCCTCGGCCTGGTTGGAGCCCGGGAGACCTGCAGCCCCGGAGCCCCAGAGCTCTGCAGCCCGAGCCCTGCAGTCCCCGAGCTCTGGAGCACTGCAGCCCCCGGAGCCCTGCAGCCCCCGGAGCCCTGCAGTCCCCGAGCCCCGGAGCCCTGCAGCCCTGCAGCCCCGGAGCCCTACAGTCCCCGAGCCCCGGAGCCCCGGAGCCCTGCAGGCCAGGATCCCTGCACGGGCAGGCTGGAGCCCTCCCGCAGAGGCTCGGGGCAGGCAGATTGGCGTCATTTCGGTCCCGACCATCTAGTCGCCCCTCTCCCCTCGGCCATCTGGTCGCCCGCAATGCTTTCCTATGCGGCGACCAGATGGCCGGGCTTCCCTGGAAGTCCCGATGAGGTGCCATTCACCTCCCGGATCCCAGGCATGGCTCCAGGAGGTCGAGCACTTTTGCGGCCTGGGTCCCCTCTGTCACCTTGAGTACACGGATTACAAGAAAGGGGGGTAATTTTCCTCTGGATTACTAGGAGCAATGGTATGCCCAGACACCCTCCCAGGAGGGCGGTTTCCTGCCGGGGACCAGATGGGCTGTGTTGCCGGGCAGCACCTCCCAGGCGTCCGGGGCTCTCTCCTCCGGCCCGCGGCGTGGGAAAGTACCCAGGAAGGGCTCCATGGTTTCTGGGCCCTGCAACCCCGGAACCCCCAGCCCTGCAGCCCCCGGAGCCCTGCTGCCCCCGAGCCATGGAGTTCTGGAGCCCTGGAGCCCTGGAGCCCTGGAGCCTCGGAGCCCAGGAGCCCTGGAGCCCTGGAGCCCTGAAGCCTCGGAGCCTCGGAGCCCTGGAGCCCTGGAGCCCTGGAGCCCTGGAGCCCTGGAGCCTCGGAGCCCTGGAGCCCTGGAGCCCTGGAGCCCTGGAGCCCTGGAGCCCTGGAGCCCTGGAGCCTCAGAGACCTGGAGCCTCGGAGCCCAGGAGCCCTGGAGCCCTGGAGCCCTGGAGCCCTGGAGCCTCGGAGCCTCGGAGCCCTGGAGCCCTGGAGCCCTGGAGCCCTGGAGCCCTGGAGCCTCGGAGCCCTGGAGCCCTGGAGCCCTGGAGCCCTGGAGCCTCAGAGCCCTGGAGCCCTGGAGCCCAGGAGCCCTGGAGCCCTGGAGCCCTAGAGCCCTGGAGCCCTGGAGCCCTGGAGCCCAGGAGCCCTGGAGCCCTGGAGCCCTGGAGTCTTGGAGCCCTGGAGCCCTGGAGCCCTGGAGCCCAGGAGCCCAGGAGCCCTGGAGCCCTGGAGCCCTGGAGCCCTGGAGCCCTGGAGCCCTGGAGCCCTGGAGCCTCGGAGCCCTGGAGCCCCGGAGCCCCGGAGCCCCGGAGCCCTGGAGCCCTGGAGCCCTGGAGCCCTGGAGCCCTGGAGCCCTGGAGCCTCGGAGTCCTGGATCCCTGGAGCCCTGGAGCCCTGGAGCTCTAGAGCCCTGGAGCCCTGGAGCCTCAGAGCCCTGGGGCCCTGGAGCCCAGGAGCCCTGGAGCCCTGGAGCCCTGGAGCCCTGGAGCCCTGGAGCCCTGGAGCCTCGGAGCCCTGGAGCCTCAGAGCCCTGAGGCCCCGGAGCCCTCCCGCGGAGGCTCGGGGCAGGCAGATTGGTGTCATTTCAGTCTTATCAAGGAGCGTGGCACTCTTCCCATCTTTCCTCGCCACGATGACCAAACAAGTCAAAGCCATCTCATCCTCCTGCTTCAACACCCTGCGCATGCTCCAAAAGATCTTCCAGTGGATCCCTACCGAAACCAGAAAGACGGTCACCAGGCCCTCGTCACCAGCCGACTGGACTACGGGAACGCCCTCTATGCAGGAACCACAGCAAAACTTCAGAAAAGGCTCTAGCGCATACAGAATGCACCCGCACGACTCATCCTCAACATCCCTCGCCACAGCCACATATCTGCCCACCTGGGAGAACTACACTGGCTTCCCGTCAGCAAAAGGATCACCTTCAGGCTCCTCACCCATGCATACAAAGCACTCCACAACACGGGCCCAAATACCTCAACAGCCGCCTCACGTTCCACACTCCAACCCGCCAGCTCCGCTCCGCCAGCCTCGCCCTTGCCAGGGTACCATGGATTCGCAGAACCACCGCCCGAGGAAGATCATTCTCTTTCCTAGCTGCCAAGATGTGGAACTCCCTACCCACCCACCTACAGCTGACCCATGACCATCTCACCTTCAGGAAACACCTCAAGACCTGGTTTTTCGAGGAGTAGTAGCGCCCCCCCTCCCCTCAGCGCCTGGAGACCCTCACGGGTGAGTAGCACTCTATAAATGTATTGATTGATGGATTGATTGATTGATAGAGATGCTGAGCTGTCTCTGGATCAAAGGAGAGAGATTCTAGAAAGAGAAGAAGGGGTTAACTGTCTTAAATTTGAACTTTACAAACAGCACGCGCACACAAGTAGATACAAATGCATAAACACTGCAGATACGTACAATGTAAAGTTCACTAAATGTAATCTTCCCACCAGGATTTGTCTGCCTTGGAGATGAAGTGAAGACTTTTGTACTTTGAGACTCAGATGTGATGAAGGCCACTGTGGAGGTCTTTCAGCAGGGGTTCCCGCTCTTTTACCTTCATCCATTGACCAAGAGATTTGTAGGACTTTTGCTGCAGCCAGAACGTTCCTCCCCGTCCAAACAACTCTTTGTGGTATCTACCGCAGTGTAAATACAACTCACTGGACTTGGCATGGTCCTTGTTCTAGATGAGGACCATCCCTCATTGCCGCTTTAAAAGGCCTGTTAAATAGACCAATCCCAGCTGGGCCTTGAAGGCTACCTTCATCAAGAGCCCACTTCTGTGTTTTATCAACTACATCACTAAAAAGGTATTTATTTTGTTTAGAAAACCCATAAGCACTCATCCATTGCACATTCCAGATAAAATGAATTTTTCAATTAGATCCTAAATAAAAAAATACACACAAGCACAACAAAAGCAGAAGTATTCAGGCATAAAGAAATGCTAAATACAGTGTCAACCAGGTACAATTCAGAAAGTTGAGAATGGTGGTTACCATGTACAGAAGGCAAAATTGTTACTAACTACTACAGAGGCAGATGGCACCTCCGACCTTCGCTCGAGCGTGACAACCCAAATACGAGTGAGGAGGCTAGTGCTGATAGAGGTGTCTCTGTGCAAAAGAAGGTCAAAGGGCGAACGCTGTCTGAACAGCAAAGGTTAAAACAAATGGAGATCAAAAAGGTGCCAAATATAGGGCAGCAGCATTCCTGAAGCCAACATCTCCATTTGGTAGCGCCGAAAAGCACAATATTGGCGCCAGAGGGAATGCCTGGATTGAAACATTTGATGATTTTTTCATTGAACTTGAAGAAGCAGATGACAAAAAGATCATCAAAATCTAAAGAACCTAGCAGATAATGGAGTAAAAGAAGTGATAAAGAAAATGCCTCAAGCTGATGAAGTATTTTATCTTCAGACCAGAGAGGCGTTAAACAACATGTTTAATGCAATGTCGAACATCGACTATGAAATATACCTTTTATGCAAGAACACTTGTCATTGCACTTGCCATAGTTTGGGTTAGCCATTGCAGGAGTAGCTGTTGTAGTGATGCACACTGCCACTGGGGACTGCATGTCCCAAAGTCCCTCTAGTGCAAAGCACCTGTGCCTCATCTCCTCCGCGCTATTACTGACACGCAGCCATCTCGCTGCATGGAACATGCGTGGGCGGCTTGCCTGTCCATGCCCATCAGAGCCCCGAGGAGGCTGGGCTGGGCCACCACTCTTACATCTACCTGGCACGCTCGAGGGTCTGTCTTGGGTGTTATTTGTCCTACTGAATCGCTGCAGTCTTTTACTTATTTCCTGTCATTGAGTGACAAACGACACGATTGAATAGCCTGGAGTCCGCATTAGTTTGTAATTCCCTGTTGTATGGACTGTTCTTCATTGTGGTATTTGCACTTCTGCTTGTGGGGTAGTTATGAGCTCATATGAGCAAAAGGAAAGCTGCAGAAGGTTATGGTGGGTTTTGTAAAAAATTAAACTAAAAAATCACTGAGAAATGCAGGGGACAATTGTGCTTTTGAAAGAATTGTTAATCTCCCAGTGGGTCATTCTATGGCCAAGCGACAACAGTTTGTTGTTTACTTTCAAGGCATGGCAACAGAGGCGTAGCAAAAGCCAGACTGCATTTTAAAAATAGTGGTTCTAATACTTTTAATACTGTTATGATGGTCAACGACCCTACGCTGACTACCTCATCATATGATGGAGAAGAATCCATTAAAAATATGTGAGACATTGGATTTATCATGTTCGAGGCTTTCATTCAGTCATCTGCAATGATACAGTTGGGGCCTCCAGGCTAACACTGCCTCACTCATATCATGAGATGATTAAACTAACTTTCGGGAATAAGGGTATGGTGGATTACCTGGTGGCCCTCGATGCTAGAACATGCCCTCCCATTCACTCGAATATTCAATTCAAGTATCCTAGGCCTTTTCATTATTCTGAGATGCGGCCCACAATGGGATCAGCCAGCCGCTCTTCACTGTAAAGCGATAATGATTCACTCAGAGAGACTGTTCACTTTTCTCTAGACCCTCCTTCTTCCTTTCTATTGACTTCCATCCACTCCATCTGGTTGCAAATCTGTATCTCAAACAGCCTGTGTTTACCTGAGCTTTTGCCTGCTTCAATATCTAATTTCACATCTACAGTTAACTCTCCTTTCTATGATCGCACTAGCACTGACTGTCCTTCATTGAACGGCATTCCAATGCCAGAATCTATTTGGATCATAGCTTCACCCACAACACCTGCCACACCACAGTGCACACCTTGTCACTTACCGGAGTGGTAGGAGGCGACGAGGCTTCCAGAGGTGGCTCAGCCGGGCGTGAGAATTTGAGACAGCGGGAGCAGTGCCGAGCCGCGATCTGGAGAGCGTGATGGCAGCGGCAGCTGAGGGGCGCCTGTTCTCGACGGTCAGTACCGGAGATTGACCAGACTGTCCATGAGAGGCCGTGGGCCCCGCGTCGGTCCCGGCGCTCTTCACCGCCAGGGCTGCCTGTCCCTAAGATGGCCGCCCGCCTTACAAAGCACAAGGACTTTAACAGCAACAAGTGAGCCCAACTGCAGGAAAAGGCCCCCGCAGCGCCAGCCCATCATCGTGGCCAGAGGAACCAAGCAGCGATCCACAAGGGTGCCTCACCCCGTCCTCCACGCAAGTACCATCCATTTTGCACACTCTGAGAGCCGCCTGGCCCTAATATGGCCTCCACTCGGGACACCAAATGGGCAGGGAAACCAGACTTGATTTAAGACTACCTATCCTCTAACTGCAACAATTGATTTTCTTCTTGCAAAGGGGCAGAGGAGGCCCCTAATTAACAGCGTCTATCACACAATTAATTTCACGAATTAATTAAATTAACAAATTAACTTCTCCTAGCAAAGGGACTTTGGAGGCCCCTCAATAACAGAGTCTATTACTTTAATTATGCTGCAGATCACCCACCTTTGGGTATCTACAAACCTGCAAAGGCAAATAAGGAGTTTCCTCTCTCCAACTACTCCATTTGGGACCCCGTTGCGCTAGCACGACGCCACGACCTGAGGAGACAAGCACCATCCCCTGCCCCACACTAGCTCCAGCTCTCCCGCCCCTGCCTAGAGCTACCTGGCCCCATCAGGGCCTCCACCTCAGACATCGCATATTCTTGTACTGAGCAAATAAGGAGTTTTCCCAACCTAACTACCTCACCTGGGTCCTCACTGTGCTAGCCCAACGCCACGTCCAGAGGAGACATACGCCGATTTAGAGGAGCACCGGACTCTGCCACTCACATAAGTTCCAGCTCTCTCTGCCCCTGCCAAGGACAGCCGGGCTTCAACATGGCCGCCACCCCGGACAGCTCACAATCTTGTCTAAACTAACTTCTTTGACCAATCTCAGCGAGCCTCCCCAAGGAAGGTATAATGAGGGCCCCAGGCTGAACTCCCTCTCTTCCGATTCTACAACAAAATCCTCCCCCATTGTTAACGCCGCTCTCCTCAGTCACCTAGCGGCACCACCCCCCATAGTTCTACCACTATGCCTCCATCCTTGCCTCTAGACATGCACCCCGGCCCATCACCCAACCACTTATCTCCTCTTGGACGGAATACCTACGCCATTACCTTCCCACACAGCCTCTCCTTCAAAGCCAAAAAACGCTTCAAACTGAATTTAATTAGACAACACCCCCAAACCCTATCCGTGGACACCTACCACTGCTCAACGAGAGGGCTGAGAAAAACGGACTTCATTTTCCACACCACCGACCAGACTTTTCGGTCACTACCTTTAATTCACTCCTCCCTGTCTCCAAAACAACCTTCTGAGAACACAACCAGAAACTAACTATCTCCCCCCTGAACCAACAGTCCCTGACCGGAGACATCTCCATCACCATCTTCGTGAATGGCACCATTCTAATCCAGGCGAAAGACGACAATCTAGAGTTCTTCGACTCCCTCTTCCACACTCTTAAGACGGCCACGGCTCACTACCCTCAACAGCCACGCCCCGCCACCCCCTATGACTCTTGCCAAATTTCTACCCCGCAGAGCATGCTCCATTCACCCCAACAATCCCTTCACCTCGCACTTAATCACGTCACCAGTCATCCGTCCCACCCAGCCCCACCCCCTCTCTCCTACATCCCCAAACCTCCTCCTCCTTCTCCCAAACTTCCAGAACTCCCCCACGCCCCCTACACCTCTGACTTCCTTCCCCCTCCCCAAGTCTCTCACACCATCACAGGTTCTCAGTCTCCTTCCCATAGAGATCCCAGTCCCCCCTCCGTCAACGAGGCACAACCCCTGCACGAACCCTAACTCCTCCTGCTCACACTGTCCCCCTTAATGAAGACAACCACCTCCTCCAAAGGGACCACAACCCCCTTCCCTCCCTATCCCCCGCCCTTCCGAACTCGAAACACGAAACAGATCCTCCCACCCGACTATCCCCCCTAATAGTAACTCACCCCTTAGCCCCTCCCCCCACACTGCCCTCGCTCAAAAGTTCCCTAAAGCCAATTCCGTGCCTCCCTCTCCCGTCATACCTCTCAACAGTAACTCGCCCCAAACCCCCTCTCCCTCTCTAGTCCTCCCACAACCGAACTCTAACTTGGACCCGGGCCCCCCGTGCCCGACCCCCCATCCAATGTCCTGCCCCATTACCCCTCCCACGCCTAGCCCAACTTCACCCACCCACCCCCCCTCCTCCCCAGCACTTAAACTGATGCAACGCCTGAACTTTCTAGAAGCCCAGATCGCTACTCTGATCTTTGGCCTGAAGGAAACCCTATCCTATATATAACAAAGGAGAGAGTAAGGGAAATTGCACAAGCTATGTGTGGTAGGAACTCCTGGTCCCCGGGTTTAAATGTAGCAACAATGGAGGAGTACCCCCTGGGAGGAAAAAACAGAAACGTATTTTTTCTGTATCTAGAGCGTGAAGCTCAGTTTGCCCCAACCCTTTACAGGACAGTACATGTCCTTGAAGAAGACCCCTCACTCACCAACCTAGTTGGTGACATGCTTCATCATCGGGGTCCCACCCCACAGGCCGAGTGCCCATAGGGTGTGCTACGACACCTGATTACAGTGGAGCGTTTTGTTTTTTTTTCGTTTATATGTGCAAAAAGTTACAGTGATACGTGTGTTAAAAAAGGGCCAAATCTACTAGGATAATACTTTATTCTTGAGTGTTTGAAAACTTATAAAAAATAGTGTGGCACCTGTGCCTAACTAGGAAGGCTTTGGTGTCTCAAGAAGTGTGCTAAATTAAAAATAGCGAAGTGTGCTATGTGATTTAGGAAAATTAGGTCTACATGTTTCAACCATTTAAAAATTCTTGGTTTTCGTCAGGACCGTGGTGATTGGACGGGGTGGTCCGCACACGCTAAGGTGCGTCCTGCCCTCGTTCAATTAAAGACCATAAATAGTGGTCTGGTGTAAAAAAGTGTCTTTTCCTGGGTCAGGAGAAAAACCTGTAAGAGAAAATTTTGTATAGGGTTGGGATTACGTACTGGGGAAGACAAAATACAAGGGTACACACTTAACAATTATAGTGCTAGGTGGATTCACCCGGGTAGGGTGACAAGGAAACACCTTATTGGTCTGGTCGTACCCGTGGTCTATCTAAAGTGATAGACTAAAGTGCTCAGGCGGTGAATTACCGGAGCGTGGGTGTGTGTTGAATAAATCAGCACCTTGAAGATATGGTAGTCTAGCAGGGTAGCTAGGATGGTGGGAGGGAGGGAGAGTGAGGGAGAGTGATCGCCATTACAATGCGGCGTCTGGCGCGCTCAGACATAACAGGTTGTGCTCAGCGGCTAAACAATCGTGCCGCCTACGAGCGGGTTACACTGCTAATGTTAACCAAAGTACATGTGAAGCGTGGTATTTGGCTCAGCTTACACTTGAAGCGGTGACTATCGCTTCATGGGCATCGGAGTGTCCAAGACGGCAAGTTTCCGTCACCTAGAACATTTAAAAATGAGGGCAGATCTACAATTAAAACACCGCCCGTACTTGATGCACGTAGTACAGTACAGGAATGTTGTGCGGCTTGGTCCGCCTCGCACAACAGTGGAAGACAGCACTTACTTGCCTCCTACCACTCCGGTAAGTGACAAGGTGTGCACTGTGGTGTGGCAGGTGTTGTGGGTGAAGCTATGATCCAAATAGATTCTGGCATTGGAATGCCGTTCAATGAAGGACAGTCAGTGCTAGTGCGATCATAGAAAGGAGAGTTAACTGTAGATGTGAAATTAGATATTGAAGCAGGCAAAAGCTCAGGTAAACACAGGCTGTTTGAGATACAGATTTGCAACCAGATGGAGTGGATGGAAGTCAATAGAAAGGAAGAAGGAGGGTCTAGAGAAAAGTGAACAGTCTCTCTGAGTGAATCATTATCGCTTTACAGTGAAGAGCGGCTGGCTGATCCCATTGTGGGCCGCATCTCAGAATAATGAAAAGGCCTAGGATACTTGAATTGAATATTCGAGTGAATGGGAGGGCATGTTCTAGCATCGAGGGCCACCAGGTAATCCACCATACCCTTATTCCCGAAAGTTAGTTTAATCATCTCATGATATGAGTGAGGCAGTGTTAGCCTGGAGGCCCCAACTGTATCATTGCAGATGACTGAATGAAAGCCTCGAACATGATAAATCCAATGTCTCACATATTTTTAATGGATTCTTCTCCATCATATGATGAGGTAGTCAGCGTAGGGTCGTTGACCATCATAACAGTATTAAAAGTATTAGAACCACTATTTTTAAAATGCAGTCTGGCTTTTGCTACGCCTCTGTTGCCATGCCTTGAAAGTAAACAACAAACTGTTGTCGCTTGGCCATAGAATGACCCACTGGGAGATTAACAATTCTTTCAAAAGCACAATTGTCCCCTGCATTTCTCAGTGATTTTTTAGTTTAATTTTTTACAAAACCCACCATAACCTTCTGCAGCTTTCCTTTTGCTCATATGAGCTCATAACTACCCCACAAGCAGAAGTGCAAATACCACAATGAAGAACAGTCCATACAACAGGGAATTACAAACTAATGCGGACTCCAGGCTATTCAATCGTGTCGTTTGTCACTCAATGACAGGAAATAAGTAAAAGACTGCAGCGATTCAGTAGGACAAATAACACCCAAGACAGACCCTCGAGCGTGCCAGGTAGATGTAAGAGTGGTGGCCCAGCCCAGCCTCCTCGGGGCTCTGATGGGCATGGACAGGCAAGCCGCCCACGCATGTTCCATGCAGCGAGATGGCTGCGTGTCAGTAATAGCGCGGAGGAGATGAGGCACAGGTGCTTTGCACTAGAGGGACTTTGGGACATGCAGTCCCCAGTGGCAGTGTGCATCACTACAACAGCTACTCCTGCAATGGCTAACCCAAACTATGGCAAGTGCAATGACAAGTGTTCTTGCATAAAAGGTATATTTCATAGTCGATGTTCGACATTGCATTAAACATGTTGTTTAACGCCTCTCTGGTCTGAAGATAAAATACTTCATCAGCTTGAGGCATTTTCTTTATCACTTCTTTTACTCCATTATCTGCTAGGTTCTTTAGATTTTGATGATCTTTTTGTCATCTGCTTCTTCAAGTTCAATGAAAAAATCATCAAATGTTTCAATCCAGGCATTCCCTCTGGCGCCAATATTGTGCTTTTCGGCGCTACCAAATGGAGATGTTGGCTTCAGGAATGCTGCTGCCCTATATTTGGCACCTTTTTGATCTCCATTTGTTTTAACCTTTGCTGTTCAGACAGCGTTCGCCCTTTGACCTTCTTTTGCACAGAGACACCTCTATCAGCACTAGCCTCCTCACTCGTATTTGGGTTGTCACGCTCGAGCGAAGGTCGGAGGTGCCATCTGCCTCTGTAGTAGTTAGTAACAATTTTGCCTTCTGTACATGGTAACCACCATTCTCAACTTTCTGAATTGTACCTGGTTGACACTGTATTTAGCATTTCTTTATGCCTGAATACTTCTGCTTTTGTTGTGCTTGTGTGTATTTTTTTATTTAGGATCTAATTGAAAAATTCATTTTATCTGGAATGTGCAATGGATGAGTGCTTATGGGTTTTCTAAACAAAATAAATACCTTTTTAGTGATGTAGTTGATAAAACACAGAAGTGGGCTCTTGATGAAGGTAGCCTTCAAGGCCCAGCTGGGATTGGTCTATTTAACAGGCCTTTTAAAGCGGCAATGAGGGATGGTCCTCATCTAGAACAAGGACCATGCCAAGTCCAGTGAGTTGTATTTACACTGCGGTAGATACCACAAAGAGTTGTTTGGACGGGGAGGAACGTTCTGGCTGCAGCAAAAGTCCTACAAATCTCTTGGTCAATGGATGAAGGTAAAAGAGCGGGAACCCCTGCTGAAAGACCTCCACAGTGGCCTTCATCACATCTGAGTCTCAAAGTACAAAAGTCTTCACTTCATCTCCAAGGCAGACAAATCCTGGTGGGAAGATTACATTTAGTGAACTTTACATTGTACGTATCTGCAGTGTTTATGCATTTGTATCTACTTGTGTGCGCGTGCTGTTTGTAAAGTTCAAATTTAAGACAGTTAACCCCTTCTTCTCTTTCTAGAATCTCTCTCCTTTGATCCAGAGACAGCTCAGCATCTCTATCAATCAATCAATCCATCAATCAATACATTTATAGAGTGCTACTCACCCGTGAGGGTCTCCAGGCGCTGAGGGGAGGGGGGGCGCTACTACTCCTCGAAAAACCAGGTCTTGAGGTGTTTCCTGAAGGTGAGATGGTCATGGGTCAGCTGTAGGTGGGTGGGTAGGGAGTTCCACATCTTGGCAGCTAGGAAAGAGAATGATCTTCCTCGGGCGGTGGTTCTGCGAATCCATGGTACCCTGGCAAGGGCGAGGCTGGCGGAGCGGAGCTGGCGGGTTGGAGTGTGGAACGTGAGGCGGCTGTTGAGGTATTTGGGCCCGTGTTGTGGAGTGCTTTGTATGCATGGGTGAGGAGCCTGAAGGTGATCCTTTTGCTGACGGGAAGCCAGTGTAGTTCTCCCAGGTGGGCAGATATGTGGCTGTGGCGAGGGATGTTGAGGATGAGTCGTGCGGGTGCATTCTGTATGCGCTAGAGCCTTTTCTGAAGTTTTGCTGTGGTTCCTGCATAGAGGGCGTTCCCGTAGTCCAGTCGGCTGGTGACGAGGGCCTGGTGACCGTCTTTCTGGTTTCGGTAGGGATCCACTGGAAGATCTTTTGGAGCATGCTCAGGGTGTTGAAGCAGGAGGATGAGATGGCTTTGACTTGTTTGGTCATCGTGGCGAGGAAAGATGGAAAGAGTGCCCCGCTCCTTGATAAGACTGAAATGACACCAATCTGCCTGCCCGAGCCTCCGCGGGAGGGCTCTGGGGCCTCAGGGCTCTGAGGCTCCAGGGCTCCGAGGCTCCAGGGCTCCAGGGCTCCAGGGCTCCAGGGCTCCAGGGCTCCTGGGCTCCAGGGCCCCAGGGCTCCGAGGCTCCAGGGCTCCAGGGCTCTAGAGCTCCAGGGCTCCAGGGCTCCAGGGATCCAGGACTCCGAGGCTCCAGGGCTCCAGGGCTCTAGGGCTCCATAACTCCATGGCTCGGGGGCTGCAGGGCTCTGGGGGCTGCAGGGCTGGGGGTTACGGGGTTGCAGGGCCCAGGAACCATGGAGCCCTTCCTGGGTACTTTCCCACGCCGCGGGCCGGAGGAGAGAGCCCCGGACGCCTGGGAGGTGCTGCCCGGCAACACAGCCCATCTGGTCCCCGGCAGGAAACTGCCCTCCTGGGAGGGTGTCTGGGCATACCCTTGCTCCTAGTAATCCAGAGGAAAATTACCCCCCTTTCTTGTAATCCGTGCACTCAAGGTGACAGAGGGGACCCAGGCCGCAAAAGTGCTCGACCTCCTGGAGCCATGCCTGGGATCCGGGAGGTGAATGGCACCTCATCGGGACTTCCAGGGAAGCCCGGCCATCTGGTCGCCCCATAGGAAAGCATTGCGGGCGACCAGATGGCCGAGGGGAGAGGGGCGACTAGATGGCCGGGACCAAAATGACGCCAATCTGCCTGCCCCGAGCCTCTGCGGGAGGGCTCCAGCCTGCCCGTGCAGGGATCCTGGCCTGCAGGGCTCCGGGGATCCGGGGCTCCGGGGCTCGGGGACTGTAGGGCTCCGGGGCTGCAGGGCTGCAGGGCTCCGGGGCTCGGGGACTGCAGGGCTCCGGGGGCTGCAGGGCTCCGGGGACTGCAGGGCTCCAGGGGCTGCAGGGCTCCAGAGCTCGGGGACTGCAGGGCTCGGGCTGCAGAGCTCTGGGGCTCCGGGGCTGCAGGTCTCCCGGGCTCCAACCAGGCCGAGGAGATCAGGGAGTCTGCCCAGGCATGAGGGACCCCTGTCCCGGGCACACGGACCCTCAGGACGTGCCCCCGTTTTCCACAATTTTTTTTCCAAAATTTTGCGTAGTGTGCGTAGTGGCACTACGCAAACTACGCCCAGCCCTACCCAAACTCTTACTACGCAGTGGAAAGGACTTAGCCAGCCACCCCCCCACCTGGCCCGGTCCCTGCTTCTGATCCCAACCAGGTTGGGGGAGCCTCCCTTGGCCCGATGGACCCCATCACAGGCACCCAGTCACTCGCTAGGCCGCAGGACGGGGGCTCCCGCATCACAGGGTCCTTTAGGGGTGGGCAGAAAACTCCACCTGAGAGCGTAGTGGATGAAGCCAGCCACATGTTAGAATTGGGGGTCTCTGGTTGGCGCAAGTTTTCACTCGTGACAAGCAGGGACCCTCTCCTATAAGTCAGGGTGAAGGATGACCCCTTAGAATTACCCTTGCTCACCCTCTAGGTGCGTGGCGTGAGCAGCCAAAGCTATTTTCCAGGCGTTTCTTAGTTAAGCATTTTTAATAGCACACACAGTAAATATACCAATCCTCCCACAAATGGACACCAGGCTGTGGTTATATAAAAATACGTTCACTTTATGTAAAAATATATCTCTTCAGGCAAGTATTTATCACAAGACCATTAATAACGTTTTTCTAAGCCACAAGGTTATAAATAGGCAAGTGTTCTTTTGAATTAATAGCTGCTTCCTTTTAGTCTCTTTTGCTTAAAATAGTTCTTTTTGTGGCAGTTCAGTTACTCTTCTAGAAAGGATAATGCCACAGTTCTTGTTATGCAATATTGGTGCCTCTTGCCATGTTCCTGGAAGGTATGGCGCTCCCAAGCGCCTCTGTGGGCTTCACAGCGCTCCTCTGTGCTCCACACGGAAGAAAACACAAGGCCCTAACTATGCTCACGCATCTAGCGGTGCGGATTGAATGGAGACCAGAGAGGGGCCTCGAGAAACCCTGGGCCTTTTCCGGAGGTGGGGGCTGAGCTGTGGTGAGGAGCAGGGAGGTGATGAGAGGAGCCTCGAGGAGAAACCCAGGGCCTTACCCAGGGCCTTTTCCAGAGGTTGGGGCTCTCAGCCTCGAGGAACCCAGGGCCTAACCCAGGGCCTTTTCAGAGGTAGGCACGTACCTTTGTGATCAGCGTAAGGGGAAATAAAACGTTGCGGGCCCCAAGCCCGGTGCAGATCCTTGGGAGGAGGCGTCCGGACTTCGGGGGATCTGTTCTCTGGGTATTTGGGGTCCGGTGGGGGCTTTAGGCGGGGGCAGAAATCCTGACAGATACTGGCAGACGAGCAGAGAGCAGGTTGAGCCAGATGATCCTGTGACTCAGGTCAGGGGGCAAGCTCAGTCAAGCCCTTGAAAAAAGTTTCTAGCACAAGTTTACAAAGTCTTTTCAGCAAGTCTTTTCCTCTCCTTCCTCAGCAAGGCAATCAGCAGGCCAGTCCTTCCAGCGTCTTCTTCTCCTTCTAGTTGGGCAGAGGTTCTTTGTGGGAAACTTCTGATTTACAAGGAGCAGGGCTCCTACTTTTATACAGCATTTTCTTTTGTCTTACAGGCCAGGGGGCCTCTGCAAACTTCTTTCAGTCTCTGAGTACTTGTTGGGTGTACTCTGGTTTCTGCTTTCAGTGTGAGGGGCAGGCACATCAGACGCTCCACAGGAGGGGGAGCCAGCATTGTGTGGACAGGGGCAGCCAGGAGTACCTTGATGACAGTGCTTCGCCCTTCCTGGGCCATATGCCGGTTGAGTCATCAGTCGCTCCCCAGGGGGCGGAGCCAGCATTGTGGTGGCAGAGCACAGCCCTATTCAGAGTCCAGGGGCACTCCCACCTCCCACTAAGGTGTAATCCTTGCATTCACAACCTGTCATCCCCCAGCCCTGTCACTCACATAACCCAGACAGTCAGATACACATCCAAGCAGAGGCGGGCTGAAATGGTTAGGCAAGCAAATGCTAACTTTCTAAAAGTAGCATTTGCAAACACAGGATATTAAAATAAACTGTACTAAAAGAAGTATTTTATTATTCTGAGTTCAGGCATTCTAAGCTTTATTTTCTACCATGTTCCCTGAGCCTGCTGGGATTATAGAGTGTAATAATTAACCCTGGGCGTAGTGTGCGGAGTGGGGCTCCGCGGAGCTACGCGAAGTGGGCGCAAAACTACGCCCACCCGCGCACTCCGCGTAGCCCCACTCCGCGCCTCCCGCCTCCCTCCCGCCCTCCCTAAATACTGAAATAAAAGGATAGAAAGCGTTTAAAAACACTTACCTTGTCTGCCACGTCCCCGGGGCTCCCTCTCGCCGTCCCGCGATTCGCGCCGCCACCGATTCGGATACTAATGCGCATGCGCGGGCGCCCGCGCATTCCTCATGAGAAATGCGCATGCGCGGCCGCCCGCGCATGCGCATTAGTATCCGAAATGGCGTCGCGAATCGAGGGACGGCGAGAGGGAGCCCGGGGACGCGGCGGACAAGGTAAGTGTTTTTAAAAGCTTTTTATCCGTTTTTTTTAAATATATAGGGAGGGCGGGAGGGAGGCGGGTGGCGGCCGGCTACGCACCGTCTGCGGAGCGCGCGTAGTGCCGCCTGGCTACGCTCGCTACGCAAAATGCGTAGGAGACGGCACTACGTGCACTCCGTGCACGGAGCGTAGCTGGCCGCCCACCGTTAGTAATAATTCCAGCAGCCCATCCAGCCTAAGAGAACAGGTAGCCTTACAATAGTGAAAAACGAATTTGGCTGTAATTCACTATTAGGACATGCCACACACATCAGAGCATGTCCTAATTACACTTACAATGCACCCTACCCTTTGGCCTACCATATGGTTGACTAATATGAAGTTAAGGAAAGGTTTAGGGGCTGGCAAGTGTGTGCGCTTGCCCAGCCAGCATGACAGTCCCAGACTGCATGCAGGTTCTGCAATGGCAGACCCTAGATACATTTTAAAAGGCTGCTTTTGTGGGTGGCGCAACCAGCGCTGCAGGCCCACTAGCAGCATTGGCATTTACAAGCCCTGGCACTCCTGGTGCACTTTACTGGGGACTGACAGTAAATCCAATGAACCAATCAGGAACACCAATCACAGTTACACTTTACATAGGGAGCACTTGCAATGCGGTACGGATTGGCCATGGTGCAGTGCCCTGAGCAGCGGACACCAGCAAAAACATCTGAGGCACATCACCAAAAAGTGGAAGGGAAACTCACGCCAAGGTGCCAGGTCTAACACCTGCTCCCCATGCCTGGTCCCACCTTCCGAAACCTAGCCAGGCAGGGGAGAGCCTCCCGGGCCCCGGTGCAGCCCCGTCCCTAGTGCCCCGAACCTCTTCTGGCTTGCGGGACGGGGGGCTCGCGCACCCCGGGGCCGGCTGGATGGAGCTCAAGCCTGGGCCCGGTCCCACCTTCTGAACCCTAGCCTGGCCGGGGAGAGCCTCCCCGGGCCCCGGTGGAGCCCCGTCCCCAGCGCCCGGACCCTCTGGTGGCTTGCGGGACGGGGGGCTCGCACACCCCGGGGCCGGTCGGCCAGAGCTCAAGCCCCGGGCCCGGTCCCACCTTCTGAACCCTAGCCAGGCCAGGGAGAGCCTCCCCTGGCCCCGGTGGAGCCCCGTCCCCAGCGCCCGGACCCTTTGCCGGACCCAAGGAGGGTTAAGCCAAGGCCATGTCCACTCCCCGACGGCCTGCCCAGAGAGCCCATTTTTCTCGACTCAGAACTCTGGGGAAGGACAAAAGTTGGAATTAGCCCGGCCACTAGCCCACAGGGCCATCTGGTCGCACAGCCCGCAGGGCCATCTGGTCACCCAGCCCACAGGGTCATTTGGTCACCCTGCCCGCAGGCCCATCTGGTCGCGCAGCCTTCAGGGCCATCTGGTTGCGCAGCCAGGCGACCAGATGGCCCGGGACAACCCAGCGCCCGGATGGCCTGGGAGGCTGTCGTACCCAGCCGCTCTCAATCAATCAATCAATCATGCCATTTGTATAGCGCACTACTCACCCGGGAGGGTCTCAAGGCGCTTGGGGGGAGAAGTATGCTACTGCTCGAACAGCCAGGTCTTGAGTTGTTTCCTGAAGGCGAGATGGTCCTGGGTCAGCCGAAGGTGGATGGGGAGGGAGTTCCAAGTCTTGGCAGCCAGGTAAGAGAAGGATCTTCCTCCGGCGATGGCTCTTCGGATGCGTGGTACGGCTGCGAGGGCGAGGCTGGTGGACCGTAGCCTGCGGGTGGGCGTGTAGAAGGTCAGGCACTCGTTGAGGTACTTGGGGCCCAGGTCGTGGAGAGACTTGTGTGCGTGGGAGAGGAGCCGGAACGTGATCCTCTTGTCGACCGGGAGCCAGTGCAGGTTCCTCAGGTGGCTGGAGATGTGGCTGCGTCGGGGGACATCCAGGATGAGTCGGGCGGAGGCGTTCTGGATGCGCTGGAGTCTTTTCTGTAGCTTGGCTGTGGTTCCGGCATAGAGGGCGTTTCCGTAGTCCAGTCGGCTGTTGACGAGTGCCTGGGTGACAGTCTTCCTGGTCTTGGTCGGGATCCAGCGGAAGATCTTGCGAAGCATACGCAGGGTGTTGAAGCACGATGAGGAGACGGCGTTGACTTGTCTGGTCATCGAGAGGGAGGGGTCCAGGATGAAGCCCAGGTTGCGTGCGTGGTCGGTTGGCTTGGGTGTGGTGCCCAGGGCTGGGGCCACCAGGAGTCGTCCCAGGCGGAGGGCGAAGATCCAAGGATGAGGACTTCCGTCTTGTCCGAGTTCAGTTTCAGGCGGCTGTCCTTCATCCACTCTGCGACGTCTTTCATCCCTTCGTGTAGGCAGGTTCTGGCGGTGTCGGGGTCTCTGGTGAGGGAGAGGATCAGCTGGGTGTCGTCGGCGTAAGAGATGATGTTGAGGTTGTGCTGGTGTGCGATGGCTGCGAGAGGTTTCATGTAGATGTTGAAGAGGGTGGGGCTGAGTGAAGATCCTTGCGGGACGCCGCAGATGATTTCGGTGGCCTCGGAGCGAAACGGGGGGAGGCGGACTCTTTGTGTTCTTCCGGCGAGGAACGAGATGATCCACTCCAGTGCCTTCTCTTGGATACCGATATTGCTGAGGCGCTGGACTAGGGTGCGGTGGCAGACCGTGTCGAACGCAGCGGAGAGGTCCAGGAGGATGAGGGCCACTGTTTCCCCCTTGTCGAGCAGGGTCCGGATGTCGCCGGTGGCTGCGATGAGGGCGGTCTCGGTGCTGTGGTTGGCTCTGAAGCCGGACTGCGAGGGGTCGAGGGATCCGTTTGTCTCGAGGAAGGCGGTCAGCTGTCTGTTGACGATCTTCTCGATGACTTTAGCAGGAAAAGGGAGGAGCGAGATGGGGTGGAAGTGTTTGAGATCGGTGGGGTCCGCTGTAGGTTTCTTCAGGAGGGCGCTGATCTCGGCGCGCTTCCAGCTCTCCGGGAAGGTGGCGGTGTTGAAGGAGGCGTTGATGATGTTCCGGAGTTGGGGTGCGATGGTGGAGTCGGCCTTGTTGAAGACGTGGTGTGGGCAGGGGTCGGTCGGTGATCCGGAGTGGATGGTGTTCATCGTGCGGGCCGTGTCTTCGGTGGTCACCGTGGTCCAGGTGCGAAGAGTGGCGGTGGGGGGCATTGGTTCGACGGTTGGGTGCGTGGGTGGGGTGCCAAAGCTGTTGTGGATGTCGGCGATCTTGCGGTGGAAGAACGAGGCGAGGGAGTCGCAGAGGTCTTGTGAGGGAGTGATGTCGTTGGTGCCGGTGCTGGGGTTGGAGAACTCCTTGACGATAGTGAAGAGCTCTTTGCTGTCGTGGGCGTTGTTGTCCAGTCGTTCCTTCAGGGATTTCTTCTTGGTGGTGTGGATGAGCTGGTGGTGCTTGCGGGTAGCGTGTTTGAGGGCGGTCATGTTGTCGGTGGTCCGGTCGAGGAGCCAGGCTTTCTCGAGGGTGCGGCAGGTCTTCTTGGAGTCCTTGAGATCGTCGGTGAACCAGGATGCCTTCTTGCTTCTGGGTCTGCTGGGAGGGTTCTTTAGTGGCGCGAGGTCATCGGCGCAGGCGGTCAGCCACTGTGTGAAGTTGCGGGCTGCTTCGTTGGGGTCCGTTGTGTTGGCGGGTGGGCTCTGGCTGAGGGAGGTGGTGAGCTGGTCTGCGGTGATCTTGCTCCAATTCCTGTGAGGTACCTGTTGCGGGTGGTGGTGGGTCGTGGATCGTTTGAAGCTGAAGTGGACGCAGCTGTGGTCGGTCCAGTGGAGTCTGGTGGCGTGGCTGAAGGTGATGTACTTGCTGGTAGAGAAGACGGGATCAAGCGTGTGGCCGGCGTAGTGGGTGGGGGTGTTGACCAGTTGCTTGAGTCCGAGGTTGGCAAGGTTTTCCAGCAGGGCGGTGGTGTTGCGGTCCTTGTTGTTCTCCAGGTGGAAGTTGAGGTCCCCGAGGAGGATGTAGTCGGTGGAGGGGAGGGCGTGCGGGCTGATGAAGTCTGTGATGTCTTCGCTGAATTGTGTGCGTGGTCCCAGGGGTCTGTAGACGAGGGTGCCTCTGAGGGTCGTCTTAGGGTCGGTGTGAATCTGGAAGTGGAGATGTTCGGCTGCGGCGAAGGAGTCGTTGGCGTCGGTCGTGATGCGGATGGTGTTCCTGTGGACGATGGCGATGCCACCTCCGGTCTGGTTGATGCGGTCCCTCCTGATGATCTTGTACCCGTCCGGGATGGCGATGGCGATGTCGGGTGCAGAGGAGGCGTTCATCCAGGTTTCCGTCAGGAAGGCGACGTCCGGTGATGTAGTGTCGAGGAGGTTCCAGAGTTCCACGGCGTGTCTGTGGACGGAGCGGGTGTTG